>NC_071089.1:46991154-47291154 GCF_027358695.1 Spea bombifrons | reverse complement strand
AACTTAGTGGAGTAGGGAGCTTTCAAGCTTTGGACAGACAACAGCATCCACATTATATAAGATTTGTTCCATATGGGCTCAATCAGAATTTTTGGGGGGTTTAAGCACACTCAGACCTATTCACCCAATTGAGTCATTATGTATCCAAGCTCCTTGGGCAAAAAAGTGATCACAATCTGTAACAATGTTATGATTAATTCTGGGTTTCCTGTCTAGCTACCTTTTATAGCTAAATGGGAGGATGAGACGGGAGGATTGATCTTACAAGGGAGGTGGGAGAAGGCCTTAGTGTGAAGATGTGCAAAGGATGTGGAAATAACAGAGAAATTGCTACATCACTGGTTCCTTACTACCACCAGATTGCAAAAATGTTTTCCAATTGTAAGGAAAGAGCATTCGATGTTACATCCAGAAGTAGACATGATCTGGGGATAGCATCATTAGCTATACAACATCCAATTCCGAACATCACTCTGTTAAGTATTTTTCTGGACAACATTCACCGTAAATTCTGGAAATTATTGGGCTACATAGTTTTTGGCTGTTAAAATCTCAATAACGAGATTTTGGAAGCTGGGGAGAAGTGATAAATATTTTATTTACAAAACAGAGATCATGGTATATTCAATAAAAAATACTCAGCAGGGACAGGATAAAGTGTGGTTGCTGTTTCTTTTTTAACTTCCGTGTTTCCCGACCCACTCCTTTACTCTAGCCATCGTCTTCAGGAGGGTCCTGGTACTTACAGTCACATTGGTTATGTCTGGAAGAAGAGCTCCAGCAGCAAGGGACTTTTTTTCCATTCCTTTTTATCGCCTCCATTTCTGGTCTCATAAGGGCAACTGAGTTTGACGACAAGGTCTGGTTCACATTCTACATTCCAGTTTATCCCAAAGGTATTTGATGGCGTTGAGGTCAGGGCTCTGTGCAGGCCATATAGTGTGTATACATATATATCTATATATATATATATATATATATATATATATATATATATATATATATATATATATTGTGACAGTGTAAACCCCAGGGAGATGCTTAGTGTGGCATTTGGGTACAGGTGCTATCCAGATCATAAATATGGGTCCCTGGGGTGGAGCAATTGGAGAGCAGGGTTGGCCAATGCTCCGTTCCCCTATTCTGTGGACATTCCATGCCGGCTTTTCTAGGAGACGAGACATCTACAGGATCTGGTCCGGGATTCCTATGGGGCCAGCGTCAGGCACAGGTGCTGGGCATTAAAAACACCTGGAGCCTGATACTCAGAGAGACTGTTGGGGGAAGAGGAAGTTCCCTGCACTCCCAGGGCAAGGAGAGGCCCTGAACAAGAAGAGAATCCCTGAGCCAAGTGAGGCAATACCTGCCTGGACATTTGTGTGCTGTCTAGGGGAGGTTTTCCAGAGCCTGGCGTAGCTGGGTCTGGCTGGGAGGTTGAGTTAGTGGGTGATTAGGCTGGTCAGTCCGGACCAGCATAGTTCAGTTAGAGAGGGCTCCAATCGGGAGCTAGGTTTTCTTTTTATGATTTGGTTTTTGGGGTTTAAGCGGTTAAAATAAAGTGCTGTTTTGTTCAAAGCTGCTGTTCCTGACTCTGATTGCCCTAGAGGACTGTGCTTAGGACCCCCTAAAGGTGACATGTATGGCCCTCATGCTATAGGGTTTGTCACAATATATATATATATATATATATATATATATACACACACACACACACACCTTCTGGCCACTTTATTCAATCACTTCAATTGCTTGTTATCACAAATAGCTAATCAACTCGAGTTGGCAGCAACTCGATGCATTTAGGCATGTAGACATGGACAAGACAACTTGCTGAAGTTCAAACCGAGCATCATAATAGGGAAGAAAGGGGATTTAAGTGACTTTGAACGTGGCATAGTTGTTGGTCCCAGACGGGCTGGTCTGTGTATTTCACAAACTGCTGATCTACTGGGATTTTCACGCACTACCATCTCTAGGGTTTACAGAGAATGGTCTACAAAAGAGAAATGGCAGTTGTGTAGATGAAGGTCAGACTGGTTCAAGATGACAGAAAGGCAACAGTAACTCAAATAACCACTTGTTACAACAAAG
This sequence comes from Spea bombifrons, assembly GCF_027358695.1. Lineage (NCBI taxonomy): Eukaryota > Metazoa > Chordata > Amphibia > Anura > Pelobatidae > Spea > Spea bombifrons. The sequence continues at coordinate 47,289,063 of NC_071089.1, read as the reverse complement.
GTATGCAGAATATCATCTCTGGACGCACAACACATCAAACCTTGACGCAGATGGGATACAGCAGCAGAAGACCACACTGGGTCACACTCCTGTCAGCTAAGAACAGAAAACTGAGGCTACAATTCGCACAGCCTCACCAAACTTGGACCATGGAAGACTGGAAGAACGTTGCCTGGTCTGATGAGTCTCGATTACAGCTGAGACATTTAGATGCCAGGGTCAGACTTTGGTAGTAACCAGCTTGAAAGCATGGATCCATCCTGCCTTGTATCAATGATACAGGCTGGTGGTGGTGATGTAATGGTGTGGGGGACATTTTCTTGGCACACTTTGGGTCCCTTAGTACCAATTAAGCATTGCTTAAACGCGACAGCCTTCCTGAGTATTGTTGCTGACCATGTCCATCCATTTATCACCACAGTGTACCCATCTTTTGATGGCTACTTCCAGCAGGATAATGCACCATGTCACGAAGCTTACATCATCTCAAACTGGTTTCTTGAACATGACAATGAGTTCACTGTACTCCAATGGCCTCCACAGTCACCTGATCTCAATCCAGTAGAGCACCTTTGGGATCTGGTGGAATGGGAGATTCTCATCATGAATGTGCAGCCGGAAAATCTGCAGCAACTGTGTGACGGCTTCATGTCCATATGGACCAAAATCTCTGAGGAATGTTTCAGCACTTTGCAGAAAGTATGCCACGAAGAACGAAGGCAGTTCTGAAAGCAAAAGGGGGTCCAACCCGGTGCTAGCAAGGTGTACGTAATAAAGTGGCCAGTGAGTGCTGTAAACCCTAACAACATTGCTTTTGAAAAAACTGTGCACAATCTTAAAACTATAGATAGTAATATTTAAAATGTTGTATTGATCTTTCCAGGTGTTTTTTCTACACAAGTTTAGTTAATGTATTAAGTATTGCACACATACAAACTTGTAAATCAGTAGCAACATATCTGAAATATTAGCCTGTGTTGTAATTACAATCTAATTATATTTAAAGTATAGCTTGCTTTTTTCATTTGGCCATGGTTGCTGTGTAAATTATTTACATTGGTAAAACATCAAAGGCATATCTTGTGGAATTCTAATTTCATAAAATTAAATTTCACTGAACTTTGGGAGAGTTCAGTTCATCATCACCAACTAATCATATCTACCCCTGGTGTTCTACCAACCAAAACAGCAGGCAATGAATAATGGACATTATCTGCTACTAAGTTTAAAATGTCTTATGAAATATGATGACCATCTGTTACTAGAGGTTTGAGCAGTTTGGAGGATATGTTGACAAGATTTATATTTCATGGATTCTTAAAGCAAAATTGTCAACTATTTTACCTCTAGGAACCTAAGCACAGTGGCAAAACTAACATAAACAAATTTCCTATATTATACTCACAAAAAACTTGCTAATCTAGAAATGACTCTCAATAAGCAGTCATATCTTAAATCAACATACAAATGTGTAGATCTAAATGAACTGTCTGGTGAAAACATTTAAAAAGCATAAAAACTATATTACTTAATTTAACAGAGGGCACGAACAGAGATCTTTTGAAGGGGAGATACTTATCTGTAGTCCAGTGACTTCATACACAATAATTTCAAAAGGAATTTAGAAAAACAAAAATGGAAAGATTTAAATGTGTTTTTTTTTTCATTTTTCTCCTAGCTTAGTCTTTAAAACAATAATCTACCCTGACACGTGTTTAATAACTATGAGTGATATATAGCATTATTATTAAGTACATGTTCAATGATGTATTTCATGTTCTCCTGGGGCCAAGTTCAAAGAAGGGGACCTATCTGGTTGATATTGTTAATAACTTCCTGTGGGATTCCAAACTTCAGCTCTGGCTGTCCAGACAAAAGAGTTAATCATGTAATTTCACAGATTAGAAAACACAGGGTTACTAATGAGAAGCTGTAGTTTGGTGATGAAGTTTTTTCCAAGAATATTTTTGAGAGGCCCATAACCTTTGGCTGACACCCAACAAGACTATTAGTTTAACCATGGGATGAACAATTAAATGTGAAAGTCTTAGCAGGCTGATTTTGAAAATTTGAATGCACACTGCAGAAAGAGGCCTCTAAATAATTAGACATACGAAAGGTGAAATAAACACATTTATTATGGCCATAATTCATTAACCCAAACGTTTCACGTTTTAAAACTCCTACATTTTAGTTTTTTTAACACATAATCCTTTAATATAATAATCATCAAATAATATTAGTGTATAGTGTATATATTCATTACAGTTCCATTTTGTGTATACACCAACAAAAGAAAACATATAACTTCCTGTTTTTAGCAACTGCATTAGTAGTCTGCATTGTTATTTCTCTCCTTTTGTTGAAATGCTGGTTGTTAATGATTGGTTGTAGCAATCCATGAAGTGTAGAGATAAGAGAAGCTAAACAAGTTCAAGACAGAACACTGATTAGATATGATAGTTTTGCCACCATTTGTCACATACTCAAACTCATTCAAAACAATTACGCTGAAAGAAGTACTTTTAAAAAAGTAGTTTTATTAAATTGATTTAGTTATGCTAAAAGCTGTAACAACTTCAAATCCCCTTCAACATCCAAAAGCTAACAAAGGCATAATGGTGACCTCCAGTTTCTCTAATCCTTTCAGCAAAGTACACACACTAGTAACCATGGATCCCATTTAAATGTCATGCTGCCCTCTGTTCTATAAACATGTATCATCCATCACTAAATATTTAGATCTAAATAGTTGGAGTACAGATCTGTGCCAGGGAAGGGGGGATTAATTCCTTCAAGGATTTCGCATGATGGATTTTTTTTTTCCTGGGGTAAACATCCGAGAAGAGATCACACTATGCTCATAAAATATATAAATAAAGTTTAAAGTTTAATTAAGTCAACATTATTTAAAGTTGCTGTCATATTTTATGGTGAACTCTTTGGAGTTTATTTTGCACGTATCCCAATAAACAGTATCCCCTCCTATCAGATGTGAGGTTAAAGTTAAAGATGACATGTATAAAACTGGAAGAAGAACCTTCTCGGCTCAGTGCTCCAAAGGAAACTTTATCTTGTCTTTTACTATCTACTATTTTTTTTTAATGAGCTGAGATATTATGCAGACACAGGAAAAGAAGTGACACTGGGAAGTTTTGTGAAGAGTTTCAAATTTTTACTTTGTTTTAAAGCCATTTAAATTCCGAAGGAGTGAATTCTTATGTTGCTAACATTTCATTGCTATATTCTATAATTATTCATTATGTGTACAGGGCCGGCCCAAGGCATTATGCCGCCTGGGGAGCAGTTTAAAATGCCGCCCCCCCATTATCTACCCTTCCTCTGCCCCCCCCATTATCTACCCTTCCTTTGCCGCCCTCCCTCATTATCTACCCTTCCTCTCCCTCCCTCCCTATTATCTACCCTACCCCCCCCCCTTTGTACTTACCGTTTAGCAATCCTGCGTTGAATCTCCCTGCTCGGTCTCGGTGCCGGCTTGTAATGCCCAGCGCCGGAAATGATGTCATCTTCCGGCGCTCAGCATTACAAGCTGGCACCGAGACCGAACTAGAGGGCTCGCAGAGGAGAGAGAGGGGCGCCGAGCCGGTACTGACAACTTGGTAAGCGAAAACCACTCGGCGCCCTCTCTCTCTTCCTCTTTAAAAAATAAATAAATAAGGGCTTGGGGCGGCAAAGTGCTTCCCCTTCAAAAGTGCCACCTGGAGCAATTGCCCCACTCTGCTCCATTGTAGGGCCGGACCTGTATGTGTATATATATATATATATACACACTCACTGGCCACTTTATTAGGTACACCTTGCTAGTACCGGGTTGGACCCCCTTTTGCCTTCAGAATTGCCTTCATTCTTCGTGGCATACTTTCTACAAGATGCTGGAAACATTCCACAGAGATGTTGGTCCATATGGACATGATGGCATCACGCAGTTGCTGCAGATTTCTCAGCTGCACATCCATGAGGCAAATCTCCTGTCCCACCACATCCCAAAGGTGCTCTATTGGATTGAGATCTGGTGACTGTGGAGGTCATTGGAATACAGTGAACTCATTGTCATGTTCAAGAAACCAGTTTGAGATGATGTGAGCTTTGTGACATGGTGCATTATCCTGCTGGAAGTAGCCATCAGAAGATGGGTACACTGTGGTCACAAAGAGATCGACATGGTCAGCAACAATACTCAGGCAGGCTGTCGCGTTTAAACAATGCTTAATTGGTACTAGGGGACCCAAAGTGTGCCAAGAAAATGCCCCCCACACCACTAGCCTGAACCATTGATATTAGGCAGGATGGATCCATGCTTTCATGTCGTTTACACCAAAGTCTGACCCTGCCATCTGAATGTTGCAGCTGGAATCGAGACTCATCAGACCAGGCAACGCTCTTCCAGTCTTCCATTGTCCAATGGAGTGTCACCCGGTGTGGTTTTCTGCTGCTGTAGCCCATCTGCTTCAATGTTTGACGTGTTCTGCGTTCAGAGATGGTATTCTGCATACCTTGTGTGGTAGCGAGTGGTTGTTTGAGTTACTGTTGCCTTTCTGTCATCTCGAACCAGTCTGCCCATTCTCCTGTGACCTCTGCATCAACAAGGCATTTTACATCCACACAACTGCCACTCACTGGATATTTTCTCTTTTTCAGACCATTCTCTGTACAACCTAGAGATGGTTGTGCGTGAAAATGCCAGTAGATCAGCAGTTTCTGAAATACTCAGACCAGCCCATCTGGAACCAAGAATCATGACACATTCAAAGCCACTTAAACCCCCTTTCTCCCCCATTCTGATGTCTTGACCAAGTCTACATGCCAAAATGCATTGAGTTGCTGCCATGTAATTGGCTGATTAGCTTTTTGTGTTGCAATTGAACAGGTACACCTAATAAAGTGGCCAGTGAGTGTGTGTATATATATATTGTGACAAACCCTATAGCAGGAAGGCCATTCATGTCACTGTTAGGGGTCCTAAGCACAGTCCTCTAGGGCAATCAGTCTCGGAAACACCAGCTTGTAACAAAACAGAGCTTTAATTTTAATTGCTGAAACCCCAAAAACCAAATCATAAAAAGAAAACCTAGCTCCCAATTGGAGCCCTCTCTAACTTAACTATGCTGGTCCAGACTGACCAGCCTAATCACCCACTAACTCAACCTCACAGCCAGACCCAGCTACGCCAGGCTCTGGAAAACCTCCCCCAGACAGCACACAAAATGTCCAGGCAGGTATTGGCTCACTTGGCTCAGGGATTGTCTTCTTCAGGGCCTCTCCTTGCCCTGGGAGCACAGGGAACTTCCTCTTCCCCCAACAGTCTCTCTGAGTATCAAGCTCCAGGGGTTTTTAATGTCCAGCACCTGTGCCTGATGCTGGCCCCATAGGAATCCCGGACCGGATCCTGCAGATTTCTTGCCTCCTGGAAAACCCGGCATGGAATTTCCACAGCATGGGGAAATGGAGCATTGGCCCACCCTGCTCTCCAATTGCTCCACCCCAGGGACCCATATGTATAATCTGCATAGCGACTGTACCCAGATACCATGCCAATCAACTCCCTGGGGTTCACAGTCTCACAAAATATATATATATATATATATATATATATATGTATATATAAAGTCCAATATATATATACATACATGTGTGTGTGCCCAGCAACAATAATGGATTGCTTTTTTTTCCTTGGATGATTTTTCTTTCACATCGATAATCATGGTAAATAGTAACCTAAAATTTTTGGGTAAGCCCAATAATTTGGGTTAAGGCAAGAACGTCAACTTTGTGCTTTGAACACTAATATCTACATCTGTTAAGTTTTCTTTAATTTTTCCTTTTTTAAGTTAATACACACTTGATTAGAAGTAAATTTTTCTCACAACCAGAGTGTGCCAGTGTAAGTATGTGTTTTTCTGGCATTATGTGGGTAGCAAGGGGATGGGTGTGGGAGCACAGTGCAGTGACAATTTGCCCCTATGCCCCCCACAAGCCAAAAGGTTTCAGACCTCCCCTACTGGCAGCCTTTGTAACAAAGTGGTAAAGAGGACGACAGGAAAAAAGCTTGCATGCTTGTTCTGCCACTTTTTGACAGCGTACAGCTTTCATAAGGTACTTAACGAACCACACATCATTTCAATGATTATAAGTATTTTCTATAAATTAACAGTGTGAATGTGACAGGCATGTACAATACAGAAAGGCTTTTCTCCTATTCAGTATTATTTTTATTGCAAATAAAAACATGATTTATTTTACTTTCTATTTAACTTAACAGTTATTGCCACTAGCAAGGAGCCTTATACACTTTGCTGGCACTTGTGAATATTGTGAATAGAAGTCAACTGGCGAAATCAAAGATCACATTGTAAATATAGGGGTCACTATGATGCACACTGCAGCCGACTAGTTCTCACTGCATGGGACTGTCTCTCAACCAAGAAGTTGACAGAACAGTCAACACAGCGATTGCATGACTGTTTCATCAGTTACTCTAGTTCCCTCCGCCATCTTTATGATCTGTAGTGAGAGAGAGTACCTGTGTATTAACTGTGTATAACTGATAAAAACCCACATTATCTTACCTTCAAATACCCCATTTAACCCATTGAACAACTAGATTTTACCCCTCCTCTACCCCTTGAACCTTCAAAAAATATTTTTATAAAATATTTTTTGCTGTAGTTTAGCTTTTAGATGGTGGGTGGTTAGAGGGAATTGAGGACAGAGTAGGCTAAGGATGAAGAAAATATAAAAACCTTTCTTAAGAAGTAATTTTAGCTGTAGCTTAGATGTTATATTAGTGGGTGGCTAGAGGGAATTGGGGACAGAGTAGGCTAGAGAGGGATGTTGCGTCTGACAAAGCCACACTTACAGAATCAGATATCGAGACGATATCTGATGTATCTAGTGTTGGCTCAATGTCTGACACTGCCCAGTTTCAACCTCAAAAAATGGAACCTGCATCGGTGCCTGACCAAGGTTGGGTACCCTACAACATGTGGTGGTCCCAGAAATACACCCATATACTGTGACCGTGAGTCAGTGTCAGTGAGCCAGTTCTTTTTTAAAATTTTGACTGTTCAAAACAATATTTTTGCTGCCCAGGCAGCTGAGCATGGGCCAAGACACCAAGACACAGACCAATTTGAAATGAAAAAAAGAGGGCTTTAATCCCCATTATGGATATTCTTAAAAGCCCCATCACCTACTCCTATTGAACTACATACCCTATTTTATCTACCCCCTTTCCCCCCCATGCATGGGTGTAGGAACCAAGGAAGACAGGGGGACAGATCCCCCCCCAGGAAATCATGCGGGGGGCTATAATGAAACAATCCCCCCAGGGCTGTAGGAAGAGAGGCACATGGTGGAGTAGTAAGAATATTAAAATAAATAGTGAGAATGAGAGAGAATGAATGAATTAGTGTGTGGATGAATTGTGTGAATTAGTAAGAGAATGAATTAACATGTGGATGAATTGTGTGAATGAGAGAGAATGAATGAATGTGTGGATGAATTGTGTGAATGAGTGAGAGAATAAATTAATCCATGTGTGGATGAATTGTGTGAACGAGTTAGAGAATGAATTACTGTATAGATGAATTGTGTGAATGAGTTAGAGAATGAATTAGTGTGTGGATGAATTGTGTGAATGAATTAATTAATGTGTGGATGAATTGCTTCAATGATTTGCATTAATTGATATGTGTATCATAGATGCGATTTAGGGAAAGGCAAAGATGGCACAAGCAGGGTGTTTGATCCTTGGGGACCAAAATGGCACAGACAGGGTGTTTATGGGACAAAGATGGCACAGGGATGGACTGTTTGGGGACAAAGATGGCGTAGGCTGGGCTGTTTGGGGACAAAGTTGGCTCACTCTGAACTGGTGCTGATCAGGTTCTGTCACGCCAATTTATGTAATGCATTCATGGACTCCTGGTACCCGGTAGAGATGGTATGGACATTTTCAGCAGGAGAGGGGTTAATTCGATTGTATAGGCATGTGGTGCCAAAAGGTCTTATAAGATAAATTTGTTTTTTGAAGCTGGGACTCCAACCAGGACCCTTCGCAAGGTGTGAAATGTTACAGAGGAGGTGCCTCTACGTTTACTTGCCGAGTAATCCACCATATGCCTGTATCCTCTCATAGATTGTGAATTCTTTTGATATGCCAAGTGACCACTAGAAGTCAGAAAAACCATTTCTTCCAGAGTCATATCCAACGCATATATATCAATAATAACCCATAGATTCATAATCATACCTCCTTTTGTGCATATCTAGAACAGGGAAAGCACACCCTACAAAAAAAATACAAATATGGCTAGTACAATGTAAGCGGGTTGGAAGAAATTGTGAAGTCCATGGTATTCAGACATAAGTAGCAAGTGTGGCATATGTATGGACTTCATAATTTACAAGAAACCCATAAATGCAATTATTTGAAATCACATAATTATTCTGTTATAGTATATTGTGTGGGTTCTTAGTCTAATTCGCTTGGGGGGCCAAGGCATCCCATTTTTGGTGGTGGCATCGTTATGATATTAATTATATAATTATAGTTAATTGTGGGTGGTATTAAGGTTGGATATTTTTATCACTATTTTCGGTCAGACAGATAGTGAATTGTAACCCTTTTACTACCAGAACCAAGTCACGCGCAAGCTTGGAGTAGGGTGCATTCGTGACAGGTTCTATGTGGGCAATGTGGACGCCAGGCCTGGCTTTGGGGTGTGCTATCTATAATCTATGCCTGTAATTTAGGGGGTCTTTATCTATACCTTTAATGCTGAGGTTATATGTGATTTCCAGTTGATTTTTACCTGCAAAGCTGGGTTTGTGTGTTATGCTGTTGATCTATATCTGCTATGCTATGTTTCCATTAGGGATGCACCAATATATATATTGGCGGCCAAAATATATCAGCCAAAAAGAGCATTATTGGCAAAATGCCGAAATAAAAAAAAACTTCCGAAAATATTCTTCTGCAGGGGCTAGGCTGCTTACCTGTGCATTGTTCGCACAGAGTGCAAACAACACAGAGGGAAGCAGCAGGGCCCTGCAGAAGTCTATGAGTGGGAGCTCTTTAGTTCAGGTAAGGGGGTGGGGGAGGGTGTATAAGCAAGTATGCCTGATTAACCCCTTAACGACAATCCACCAACATGTACGGGGTGACAATGAAATGTGTTAGTGACAATGCCCGTACATGGTAGTGTTATTTGCCATTGATCGCAGCAGCTGCCACGAAGGAGAGGGAGACCCCTCTCCACTGCACGGCCACCTCTGCAGCAGCTGCCACGAAAGAGAGAGAGACCCCCTCCACCGCACGGCCACCTCCGCAGCAGCCGCCACGAAGGAGAGGGAGACCCCCCTCCACCGCACGGCCACCTCTGCTGCCGTCCTCCGAGGAGCCGCGCAGGAGGCAGACCTCCAGTTGCATGGCGTTCCTCTTCAGCGCTTGCGCTCCCTCCTGCTACTTGTACATGACAACCAGGAACTGAAACCACTGGTCTGTCAATCATGCCCCCCCCAGCCAGATGCAAAGTTTGCCCCCCTTTACATCTAACTGCACCTTAAGTAAACCTTTTTAAATTAATTAAATTAACTCTCAGCCCTCAGCATTAAATTAACCCTAAAGACCCCATTAACCATAACTGCCCCTTAATTAACCCCCACCTCCCCTAACTTTCAGCAACCCAAATATAAATTTTATACTTACTGTTAGATGTGTTGCTGAGTGGTGTGGACGCTATAAGGAAAGGGACGGGGCCAATCGTCAGTGTGACTGCAGGGAGGGACTGGGAAACATAAAGGGGCGGGGCCAATCATCAGAGTGACTGCAGGGACGGACTGGTAAGTAGTAACTGCTGTAAGAGACAGGTCGGATTATAAAACAAGGGGTATTTTTTCTGAAAAAATCAAATTATAATCGATAAAATCAATTCAACTAATGGATAATGAAATTTGTTGGCAACAATTTTCATTATCGATTATTATCAAGTTTATCGATTAGTTGTTGCAGCCCTAGTTGAAACACCTTTTGATTTTATTACAGCAGTCAATCTTTTTGGGTGAGCCTATTAGCATGGCACATCTTGACGTGGCTTCAAATCTGTCACATTTTGAGGACATCTCCTGTGCACAGCCCTCTTCAGATCACTCCACAGATGTTCAATTGGATTCAGGTCTGGGCTCTCACTGGGCCATTCCAAAATGTTAATCTTCTTCTGGTGAAGCCATGCTTTTGTGGATTTGGATGTGTGCTTTGGGTCGTTGTTGTGCTGAAAGGTGAACTTCCTCTTCATCTTCAGCTTCCTAACGGACGCCAGATTATTACCCCCGCCCTAACTAAGGCCCCAGTTCCAGCTGAAGAAAAACAACCCAAAGCATGATGCTGCCACCACCATGGTTCACTGTGGGTATGGTGTTCTTTGGGTCATGTGCAGTGTTGTTATTGCGCCAAACATACCTTATGGAATTATGGCCAAAAAGTTCAACCTTGGTTTCATCGGACCATAACACATTTTCCCTCGTGCTTTTGGGAGACTTGATGTTTGTTTTTGCAAACTTCACCCGGGCTTGGATGTTTTTCTTTGTAAGAATTCTTGCCACCCTACCCCATAGCCCATTCATATGAAGAATACGGGAGATTGTTGTCAATACAGCACACAGCCAGTACTTGCCAGAAATTCCTGCAGTTCCTATAATGTTGCAGTAGGCCTCTTGTAAGACTCCCTAACCAGTTTTCTTCTCCTCTTTTCATCAACTTTGGAGGGACGTCCAGTTTTTGGTAATGTCTCTGTTGTGCCATATTTTCTCCACTTGATGATGACTGTCTTCACTGTGTTCCATGATATATCTAATGGTTTGGAAATACTTTTGTACCCTTCTCCTGACTGATATCTTTCAACCTGTGATGCTTTGGAAGCTCTCTTCGGCCCAACAATCATATATATATATATTAATATTGTTATTGTTTTTTTTTCTTCCAATTTTGGTGTGTTATTTACTTTTAATAAAAGTGTGGTTACTTATTTATTTTATTTTTTTTAAAGGTGGGGGGCATTTTCGCGTTTCCACCAAGTAAATGCTAAATTTTTGGGTTTCGGTTTCGGTCCAGAATTTTCATTTTGATGCATCCCTAGTTTCCATACATTATTATTGTATACCTGCAAATACAGGACTTGTATGGCTGATTCTGTTTATTTGATCTATACGTTCAGTTCACATGTAATTTTCAATTGATCTATACATGCGAAGCACGTTATGGGACAGCTTATAGCTGTAAGAGCTGATACCTCACCTTCTGCCTGCCCGATCCGCCCACGCTCCAAGGTCCCTCGATGCCAGCAGCCGCTGCCAGTATCCTCTCCCTCTGATGCCGACCGCATGGTTTCTTGCACAAACAGGCACACGCTCACCCCCATGTGGCCAATATCGGCTGTACGGAATTGTATCTTCTCCAGGACCCATACAGCCTCTTAAAGGGACATGACCCTGTTCCAAGCATCCATTCCGAATTCTGGGTGGAAGATTCAGTTGAAAGGACTATTTAAACTTGGCTCTAATGCTGTGTCAGTGCCTGTGATAGTGCCTTGTGCATTTGGCTCTGAATAATACATTTATTGATGTTTTGGTTCTGACCCTGGCTTGTTTGACGTTCCTGTCTGTCTCCTGCGTTTGACCCAGCTAGTTATTTGGTTATCCTGTCCTCGTCTATCCCGGACCTCGGCTTCATGTACTGACTATGCCAATTGAATTGTTCCAGATTCATTCAGCTTTGTGTTGCTGCCTGCCCTATTTCCCTGGTGGTCACTATCAAGTTCCTGCACTGCTGGTCTTCTAGCTGTGACAATAGGGAGAAAATAGACCTCACTTTATTGCAGCCAGACTGGACTGTTTATACCAGACAGGGGTCCTTGACATGAAATGGCAATTCAACAGTAAATGCAGTTTCCCATGCTGTCCTAGTTCCATGGGGTCCCAAATAATCACCCTGGAAAAAGTGAGATTATGAGCATACAGTATGGGTATAGCTGGCTATGCTGACCAGATTTTGTTCTGTATGTAAACATGTGTGTTGTTCAATAAACTACTTTCTGTTTACTCCAACATCGGTTTTGTCTGGTGATTGAGATAAATTGTTATATAGGTATTGCTTTGTGGTTCCAGTGCTGAGGAAACAGTGTCTGACGGAGATACCTCACCGGGGTATCAGCAAGTCCATCACAATATGCATATAATTTAAATATGTATTTTATAAATATAAAAATAAATATAAATATCAGTAATAAATATCAAATCTATATACAAATAATTGTATCCAAAAATTGATTGCACTTTTTTTTATTACTGTGCACTAATTATTGCACATGAAATAATTATATACATATAAAGCGCATTAACATATATATGTATGTATTTTTAAATAAAAATAACAATATGAGTATCATCAACAAATATCGATTATAAGACCTATTTACAAATCATTTCATTCTAAAATTAATTGCACATTATTAACTATTTCACATCATATAATTGATATCTATATGAACATCTATTATTGACTCCAAATTCTGTGTTATAATAATAGTTATAAGAATTATAAAACTTTACTTAAATAACTCATCATACATATATTAAATAACAATAAAAATGGCTAAAGAATAAAAACCTGAAAAAATATAATAATGGTTGTTGCTTTATGAAAAGTATAAGACGTTATATGAATCAAAATCAACATTTAAACCAAAATGTTATAAGGTTTGTATGTAGTACACCCATTTAATTTCACATTATGATTAAAATGAACTTCTCTAAAATGTTTTGATATTGTTACTCACCTGTCCTCAGCTCCCACGTTGCCGCAACAGCCGCCGCGTAGGAGACCCCCCTCCAACGCACGGCCACCTCCACAGCAGCCGCCATGAAGGAGAGGGAGACCCCTCTCCAACGCACGGCCACCTCCACAGCAGCCACCACAAAGGAGAGGGAGACCCCCCTCCAACGCACGGCCACCACCGCAGCAGCGGCCACGAAGGAGAGGGAGACCCCCCCTCCAACGCACAGCCACCTCTGCAGCAGCCGCCACGGGGGAGAGGGAGACCCCCCCCACCGCACAGCCACTTCCGCCGCCGTCCTCTGAAGTGCCGCACAGGAGAGGCAGACCTCCTGGTAGACGGCGTCCTGCTTCAGTGCTCCCGAACTGCAGGACTGTATGAAGGGAGATTACGGGAGATACACTCATGATGGCCGCGATTCCCGGACACCGGGAGTGACATCATGACGGTTTGGCGGGAGATTCGAACTTCCCCTGCGTTTCCCTATTTAAACCTCCTCAGTTCAGCCAGACCTTGCCTTCTGATGGTTGTCTATGCCTTGTGCTAGTGCCCAGATAGCGTTTTCATTACTGTTTTCCTGTGTTTGACTTTGGCTCGCCTGACTAAGTTGATCTCTTGAATCCTGACCTCGGCTACGTTTATCGATTATCCTGCTCTCTCAGGAATCCTGACCTCGGCTTGTTTGAACTTGTTCTGTCCTGGAGTCCTACCTGACTACTGTGTCTCCTACTACTTGTACGTGACAGATACTATATCAATACTACAACTAAAAACCCCTTAGGTTCTCCTTTGTTTGCTTCTGCAAAATGAGCAGAAATACTGTGTTTCAATGTTTTTCTACCAATGTGTTCATTTATTCTGGTCGTCAATTTTCTAGTGGTGTGTCCAATGTACTGTAGTATGCTTGGACACATAATTAGATAAATAACATTAAAAGACTGATAGGGGACAACGTTCTTTATCTCATATGTTTTTTTGTATTATATTTTTATTATTCACATATAAAGGGGCTTTGTAGGTTATCATTATTACGTATCGGTTTAGGTTTAAATAAATCATTCCTGTCAATCAACTTAGCCTTTCCCATTTGAATTTTATGCCATTTTATCTAAAAAGTCCTCATAATTTAAAATAAGTGTCTAGAAACCAAAAATAATTGTTAGTGAGGATCATCATGATCCCCTCAAAAATATATTCAACTTGTTCATTCGGTAAAGTGTCACTGAAATTTTTAAGCCCAGAGCTGCGCCGGCACTGTGGCTAGCCGAAGCTGAGCTACACAGTGTGGCAGGACAATAAGGGATCATAGCAGCCCCTCCAAACATCAGACAGCACTCATGTTGGGGTGAAAACAGGACACAGGGGTATTTAAACAGTACAAGGAGTTGATTTACATCCAATAGACACACAAAGTTCTTCATCTGGCCCTCCTTTGCACACAGCTCAGTAGAGGGTCTCTATTGTAGTCTGTTGGGGAGGATAGTAAACATGGGCGGCTCCAGGAAACCTGCTGGATATCAGATCCAGGTGCAAATACTGGCCATAGAGGTCTCTTATGGTTTGGATAACGTGGCACTCCTTACCAGGGCCCATAGTCTTTAGGGAGGAGGCTGGCACTCAGCCCCTCCAGTAGCCCAAGGCACGGAGGCTTCCATGACACTTTAAGGTTCTCTTTTGGTCAGATATACTTAATGCCTTCCCCGATTGGGAACTTATGTTCTGTTGTAATACAATGATCATATTTTCTAAAACGATTTTTCGAGTGGTTACTATTGCATAGTTTTTCCTTTTTAACACATCCAGGCACCTGTATTTTACACTCACGCAACGGTGAACGATTTAAATGCTTCACATGCATTCCGGGAATGGTGATTTTGAAGGAGAGAAGTCCAAAGCGTGCAGCCGCCGCTTATGGATCTGGCAGCCATTTCTCTGCACAACCCGCAATTAGGACTGTTTTTCTTCAAGGTGTATACTAGGATTGATGACATCGTTTTTATTTCCCCCACTTTTGCAGTGATGGATCATATGCTGCTTTGGATTGAGAGACTGGCTGGCTGGCAGATTTTACATAAGGGTTAAGTCCGTGACCACAATACACCAAATATGTATGGACCAGCCGGATTTGATTTTTGCACATACTACTAACATATATTTTTGCCTTATATTTTTTGTTTGCTATGTCTCCTTTTATATGTTTTGTCTTGTTGATTGTTTTGATTGGTGTGGCACCACTCTACCCTTTCTTGAACTACATGAGGCACAAGACACTTTATTGCTTTATTAACTCATTTAGGCACAAGACACGTTATTTTTTCATTGATTAATGGATGGAAAGATAAGTGTGAACATGGATTACACAAATTGATTGGAGTTCTCTGGAATGAACAGATTAATTATTTTTTGAAAACTGTCTAATTGTCAGGACTGAGTTTTATGTCAATCTCTTTGTAAATGAACTCTTTATATACCTGCTGCTGAGATTATTTGAATCAATTGAGCAATATTTTTGACTTAATGAAATACACAGTTATCCACCAAAAAGGGTTCTATTATGCAATCAGATCTGTTTATCCAAAATACAGGGTTAGGGAGGAATAATTTTCCCTCACGGCATGATCTAAAATATTGATAGTTCTTGTAATATTATTCGCACAATATCTATATGGGATAAAACCTGTTTGGTATATATGGATTATATCTGAAATAACCTTCTTCAGCTTATTTGCGAGAGGAGAGATATAGATCTTTATATCGGTGTTTAAGAGAGAAATAGGTCTATAGGTAATTATTTCTGTCGGCTTTTTATCCTGCTTCAAAATGGGTATGATATTAGCCCCGAACAATTCTTAATGAAATCATTAAATACTAACATCAGAGGTCTTGGTGATTTCCCTGGTATTAATCTATATTATTGCCTTTTCTGTAATGTATCTATTTAAGTACTGCAGTTGCTCTTCCAAGAGTTTTAACAATTTAAATGTTCGAAAATAAGATTAAATATTTTCCTTACTCGATTCTATGGGTAGATTGTATAGTCTCTGATAATGATTAAAGCCTTTATATACACTTTCAGGGGTTAAATATATTTGATGTCCTACTATTTTGGTTATATTTTAGCAGATTTCGTCTCCCGTTATCTATGCACCATCGCAGGGGTTAAAGTAGGTTCTCCGTCAGGAGTTAAAAAGGCCGTGCGAGTGAGCCTATTGGTCGCCTGCAGGGTCCAACCAATTGATTGATGCCAGAGGAGGACCCTGCAGGCGACCAATAGAGTTGTTCGCACGGCCCCTTAACCCCTGACGGCGAACCTACGATTTCCGCTTCCGTCAACCCCTGCAATGCTGCGTAGATAAGGTAGGCTAGATGGGGAAGGGACCAGGGAGATTAGTAGTTGTGTGTTGTGTGTCTTAGTCTTTGTCTACGTTTTGCAGCCGCCATGTTCGTATGTTCAGTATTTGGGCTGAACAATCTTCCATATCTTAAAGTACTTAAGTGTTCTGCAGTGTTATTTAGTGACTTAAGTTAATGAAAACATGACTGTTGTAGCTTCAACTTTCAAGCTAGGCTTAGCCCCAACTACTCCAATATTAAAATTATGTTAAAAACATGAAACATTAAACATACTGTAGGTGTGTTAACAAAGACAATGACTCCAAAAATACAAACATGTAAATATATACAACAAAAAGCAATTAAGCTTGCCAAGTTATCCAGGTACCAGGGCCAAACATCAACTTGGGAAGAGGCATACCCAAGTGCCCCTACCCAGACCTGAAGCTCCAAGCACCACACCCGCAAGGAACCTCCTACCAGTTGTTATATCCACTGATCTAACCACTGCATTAACCCCTGGTTCCCCCTCCCAGAAAAAAAGGCCTTTTCAATACCCCAAACAATTGCTAAATTAAAGAATTTAACCCTTTCGCTGCTAAGCCGTTTCCCATCCTGGTGCTAAGGCAGTTTTGAGCCTTTCGCTGCAACTCAGGTTTGAACGCGTTAAGAAGTAAATTTCTTGGGAATAAACTATACAAACCAGCAGGTTCCAAATATACCATTTTTATATGTGTATGTCTCAGGTTTGCAAAAAAAGGTCAAAAATGGGAAAAAAAATGTAGTTTTTCACTTCCAACTCAATAAAAACTAGTTTGTAATTTTATTTTTCTAAACTCTAATATCAAAACCTGTGTTTCAAAAATTGCCTCCCTCTACCATTGCCTAAATTTAACCCCATGATCAAAGGGATCACCAGGAGACGCACCAACCAGATGGCCTATGGCATGATGGCATCCTCTCGTACTGCTGAAGGCTTGCACTGAAGTGTTTTGTTTAATTTCTTCTCACCGCGTTCCTGAGTTGGGATGACCCAACTGCGGATTTCAATCTGATAATCCGACTCAACGCGCTTAGCAAGACATTCGGACAAAGTCACCCATGGCTGAACTTCCAGAAAGCCTGCTGGCTCTCCCTGGGATGGAACATTAGGAGGATGTTTTATCCCGAGATACAGACCCAACTTAGTACTGCTGTATTGCTTGGATAACTACACCACTGGCCTTCTGAACTCGCTGCCTGAGCCGCACTTACAGATAGTGGGATATTTGCAGTTCTGCGTGACTAAGCGTTTCTTTGGGCCCACACAAGCGGAGTGGCCTGCGCATTACTTCTTGGCAGGGATGCCAACTCCCAGGGGAACCGTCTGTTCTACATAGAATGCTCACTGTTTTTCACAACTTCACATTCACATATTTTAAATATTTGCGCGACTATTATAAGATGACCCCTCTAAAATGTGAATATTAATTTAGGAAAAAAAGAAAAAGCCTGAATATAAGACTACCCTATAGGACACAAGTTTTACTAGTAAATATTAATTCACATGTAAACTGTTTTTTCATATTTAATAAAAGCTATGATTGAGAAAAATGCACGTTTTGTTTTTATTAACTTTTATTTACCAACTTGCCCCCCCCCCCCAGTTATGCGCATCTGCCCCAGGTTTGCCATTCAAGGTTTGCCTACTTAAGAAACAAAGCATCTTTCCTAAAGATCTAGTTTGGCTTTACACACCATGATTATATTCCTGTGTTGTATTGTATTAGGAATTCAAGCATATGATACCAATATATATTTCAATTAATGTTTTCTTGCCCATCTAGTGTGGGAAAAAGTATGGCAATGAAAATTACAACTTTGTTTAATTGCTAGTATAACTTGTATATTCAAATTTGCGTGTTGTCAATTACTTTTGGAAGACTGCCAAAGAATTTGAGATTAAAGTAGTCTAATAACTTGAAGCCAGGACTAATGTAGATGTTTGTCGTCATATATTCAGGGGTGGTCTATAGACTTGTAATGAGAAGTACAGTTATGCTTTGAATTGCAATAGAAAAGCTATTAGAGAGGGTGTGGAACTTCTATGCCCTGCTACATTTTAGTGCTTTACACTAACATGGGAAATAGAATTACCATTTTTATAACAGAAGCACACAAAAATGCTATTAATATCCCACTATAACTAAGAAAAACAAGGGGAATAGTTTCTATAAACATTAATAGTTTCCCACATCTTTGTTTAGAGAATATGCTGAGGATTTCTAAACTCTAAAATCTCATTCATTCCTAAAGAATGGATTGCTGACGACTACATAAATCTTTGCCTTTCTGGATCTCCGTGCTAGAGCACTTTGTGTTTGGTGGAACTTGCAGGTGACTATTTTTTAATGTA
Source organism: Spea bombifrons (assembly GCF_027358695.1). NCBI lineage: Eukaryota > Metazoa > Chordata > Amphibia > Anura > Pelobatidae > Spea > Spea bombifrons. Next base: position 47,270,484 of record NC_071089.1, on the reverse strand, counting down.
AATTGACACGGATTTCAAATAATAAACTAACTAGAGGATACCATTGTGTAAGTTTTATTTTTAAAAGGTATATAGTTAGTTGCCTATTGCAGCTCATTCAGTCTAAAATATAGTTTAATGGAAGGGTTTTTTCTGTTTTCCTTTCTTGAGATAATTCTTGGTTCCTCAAATAAAATTTAAAACAGTTTAATCATTTTTACTAAGAAGTGTATGTGGTGTATTTTCAAGGCACATTTAGATACATCTCTGCACCAGAATTTAAATATGCAACAATCGACAGAAAGAGTCCCTGGGAAACATACGGTAATTTCTCCAGTTTTACATGGAACCTGAGGATGGTGCTTTGTAAAACTTTCCAACAAAATTGACCAAAAGAAAATGTATTGCGGATGGGCATGCTGGATTGTGTCATGTGCCATTGAATAAGTAAACAAGCAGTGTTTAATTGATTGCAAAAATAGGATGGTATAGAAAACATAGTTAAATAAATAACATAAGCATATCTACAAACCTTGGGGATTTGCTCCAGAGTCTCAAGCTTTTCATACTACTCTTCATCTCAAGTTTTATGGGCAGATTACATCTGTGATACCATCGGTACCAAACAATATCTGTGATAACTGAGCACCCTTACAGGTAATGAATGCAGATTTCATAATTCATTACCTCCACAAGTACCTTTATTACAACAAAACATTTTGCTTTAATCATCAGATGGGCCGCTGTAACAGAACCTTTGTGATTGGTTACTAAAGGATTAATATTAAATTGATGTAAACTCTGCCCATGATGTTAAGGCTATTCATATCAGTGCCATGTCTTGAGAAACCACAAGATGGCATTCTTCAACATCATGTAACAGAATATAGGAAACAATTGGTACAAATAACTGATAATGTAAAATATTTAAATATTATATTTTCTATTAGTAATAGTGGTTCTGGATATGTGCCAGTAGTTAATGGTTAACATTCAAAGGAGAAATATGAAATTTCACAAAATGCTAGTTCGTTCTTCACAATGTATATATATTTATCATGGTTTCTTTGACAAGCACACTTCAATATCCATATCTTATTAGCAAAAGTATAATAGTAGCTGGTACAAAAATATGCAAAAGTCTGCAATTTTCTACATAAACAATATTTCTCATAAAAATAAAGGAGCATTCACAATTCTAGCTGGATATATAATATTTACATAGCCTTTTGGATATTTGCTATTATCTATTAAAGGTTTTACTTTACTGAGAGGGTGGTAGGTAAGTGAAGCAAAAGTGGGAAAAATTATATGGCTACCCTGAATTGGCAGACTAGATGGGCTGAATGGTTCGCATGTGCCATTTTTCAATGCAGATACCATTACAATGTGAAATATTACACTGAATGATTTGATCTTGCTTATATTGGATTTATACAGTTACTACCATCACTGTTAACGATTTGGTTTTAGAAGCTTTATTTGATGAAACTATATTATAATCACATTAACAAGAGACAGAGCTTTTCACAAATTTGTATTTAACATACAGTCTCAAAATACAAAACTGTAAAATGCGGACATAATACTTTCCAAAATGAGAGATGATTAGTATTGCAATATCAATTACTTTGAACATAGGTTTATCAAAGTTTCTATCCAAGTGCTTGCAATTTAATGTAAAATATTCTTCCATGAATTTAAAAATAATAATGTTAAGAAAAGTTATTAGCCTCACCCCTATAATAAGGAGCTGGAACTAAATCCACTAACAAGAAACAAAAATAGAATGAATATAACATTGAATTCATAAGTTAAAACTCAAAGTGGGGAATAATCAGCTCAAAAGAAAAATACAAAAGATACACTTCTATCACCTCTAACTGTAGGTAAACGGATAGTGAACAAAAACATTTAAAACTTAGGGTAGCAGGAGCTAATACACAAACTCTACAGGGGTTGCATTTAACCCAAAAAGATATATATATATATATACATACATACCCAATTTGTTTGATCACAAGAGTGATGTCTCAGTTGTAATGCTATGAGAATGTGGTACAGACTTTGTTTTTTAGGCAGGCTAGGTAGGCAGCTTAACTTGCTCACTGGGATCAATAATATTCTACATCGGATGCCAGAAGTGGGGGTGGGAGGTTCAGGGCTCAACATATTTGGGGTTACACAACATTGGTCAGGGAGAGGTTCCATACAACACTATAGGGTTGGGGGGACTGAACATACCAAGACATTTTTGACAATGCTATAGTTCCAACTTTGTATGAACAGTTTGGAGAAGGCACTTTTCTATTCCAGCATGTCTGTGCCCAGTGCACAGAGCAAGGTACATAAAGATATGGTTGGATGAGTTTGGTGTGGAAGAACTTAGAACTGAGCCCTGACCTCAACCCCAATGAAAACCTTTGTGATGAACTGGAATGTAGATTGTGAGCCAGGCCTTTTCCTCTATTCAGTGCCTGACCTCACTAATGCTCTACTGTATGAGCAAAAATTTCCATAGAAAACCTCAAAATCTTGTGGAAAGCCTTCCCAGAAGAGTGGAAGCTGTTATAGCTGCAAAAGGGGGCACCACTACATATTAATGTATCTATGTATTTCAAATGTCAAAGTCCCTGTTGGTGTAATGGCCAGGTGTTCCAATACTGTTATCCATATAGCGACCACAAGCGGCATCAGTGAAACACGCGCTGCCACTCACAAGATGGCGGTTCCCAGAGTGTCTGACCCTGCAGGGTGACTACAAGTAGTGCATTTAACAATGTAAGTCAATAGCCAAGCTTACTAATCACTATGCAATTAGTAATTATATATTAATACAAATGTAGTAACATGTAAAAATCTCTAGTGATGTCACCATCAGAGCAACCATCCAGTTCCAAAAATGTTAAAATGTTATTGAGCAAGTCCTAAAATTGGTGCAAAACCTTCATACAGCATGGAAAGAGTTAAAAAAACAGCATTTGAAATATCCCGGGGTGTCTAGTTTCCAAAAAATATATGGTTTGGTGGAGTAAATTGATTTGGCTGACTTCAAAGATGTCCCAAATTGGATACGGGGAGATGCTGAGAAGATTTTAAAATCCTTTTTTGAAAAACTGAAATGTGCCCTTTTAGCCCCAGAACAACCAAACAAGCCAATGCATGGGTGGTATTGGTGTACTCAGGAGATGTTGCTGAACACATGTTGGGTTGTCTGGTAGTGCCATATAACAGAAGCTGTAAATTCACACCTAGTACAATGTCTATGAACCCCCCACCAAAAAAAAATACTAGCCACCCAGCCTCAATTCACCTTTCTGAGATGAGACATCAGTGGAAACTAGCTTGTTGGCCTTTTTAAAACATGTACACATCACGTCATATCTTCTATATGCATTAAGCACTTGAAACACTCAATGTCTTTGTTAAAACAAGATGGATGTTTTGTTTTAAAATGTTTTAATTTACTTTGTAACGTTGCAACATTAATTAGTGCATTAACCATTTTTTTCTTTATGAATGATGCATTCAGTAGGGGATAAATTGGCATCACCTGCCCATCACCAGTGTTAATGGAGGCCTTCACAACCCCTACACTGGAGCCACCGATGCCAGCTCCACCAACCCCCCATCCCCACCTATACTGGGTTTGAGTGTGGCTTGAGTGTGTAAGTATGATACAGTGTGTGTAAGTATGTTAGTGGTTGAAAATGTTACTATATGTGCGTGCTTGTGTGTAGGCATTTTTTATGCCACTGATGCCCAGGTGAAGCCAAATGCAACATAGTTTTTTGTAATATTATCAGCCACATATTTTTTCTTTTTGGTTAATGTTCTGATACTTTAACAAACCTATAAATGCCAAAGAACAAGGTCCTCAATGAAACAAGTCAGAGATTTTACGATTATTTCTGGCCACTAAAATTTTTTAGTTGTGGCAGATGCTCTTTGCAGCCCTTCTAATACTTATTTTATGGGAAATTACTTAAAAATAAGAAAATTAGATATGGAGAAAAAATAAACAGCATATAAACTTTAAATCTTTTTAAAACATTGTACAACTAACGCACTACAGAAAGGAAAGTCCTTAAACACAATAAATAATCCCAGAACCACTAAAAAAGTGTTAAGTTATATTTTAGTTTTAGTGTTACTAGGATTCCATTTTTGTAAATATGCAAAAACCACTAAAAGTGTGCTAACAACTAAAAGTCTTAACCACTGTATGAGACTATCATTAAATGGAGCACAATCAGGTACAGACTGGCCCCGGTGGGCAGGGTGCTGCAGAACACCCTTTGGAAGCCACTAACATAAAAGCAAATGTGTAGTAAGCATCCAACAAGAAGCTCCCTAGCAATACTACTGTTTATGTTTAATGCGTTTTGTACATCATATCCATCCACACATAATAGTTACTGTAATCAGTATTAACCCTATAATTCACTTTCCATATTGGAACAGTTACATGCAGTTATATGGAGTAACCGACCTGAACAGAGGGTAAACTGGAGGATATCACCACTATCACATTATATCTTATATAGGGTAGCCAGATTCAGTGTATTACCTAAGTGATATTATCATTCTCCAAGAGTCTCATATTCACAGTGACCAGTGAACAAAACTTGCACAGGCTGCATCCACATGCATCTTTAACTTAATTTCCTCCAAATATATCTTAGTTTTAAAACATTTTGTCAATGCTATTCCGCATTTGGAATGTTCGCTAACCATTTTCTTATATCAAAACTGCTGTAGTCGTATAGTATAGTTTGGTTCTGTTACTGACCAGATTCTTGGTCAGATTAATTGGGAATATTTGTTCGCACCAATTTAAATGGTTTTATGCATGATGTGAGGTATATATTGTATCATATTTTTAGGATATTTCTATGAATTTAAAATGGCTACCTTTTATGTGCGAGTCAAATCATGAATCATGAGTCAATTCATTAAATAAAACAATCTTCTATTCTTGGAAGACATGCAGAGCACAGAACAGGAAGAAGAAAAGGTGGGATGCACTTCTCATAGAGAGATTACATAGTATTTGAACATTACATAGCTCGGGCATATATGATAGCTCTACATGAATCAATAAATCATAGTAATAGTATTAATTTGCAGACAGTGAAAGGTGCACTAGGAGTAAGAGTAGACTTAGTGGCTAGCATATAGCGAAGTGAGGAGTATCATCAAAATATATGTGCTGTGGGAAAACATGCGGTATGTGACCAAAAGTATATGTGCTAGTTGGACATCCCACTCCAAAACCATGGGCATTCATATGTAGCTGGCCCTTCCTCTGCTACTAAAACAGCCTCCACTCTTCGGGGGAAAGTTTCTGTGGGAATTTGTGGCCATTCAGCCAAAAGGGCGTTTGTGAGGTCAGGCGCTGATGTTTGACTAGAAGAAGGTCTGGCTCACAGTCAGCATTTCAATTTATCAAAAAGGTGTTTAATGGGTTCATAACGTCAGGGATCTGTGCAGGCTGCTCAAGTTCATCCATGTCTTTATGGACCTTCCTTTGCACACCGTCATGCTGGAACAGAAATGGGCCTCAACTGATACCACAAATTGGAAGCACACAATTGTCTAAAATGTCATTGTAGGCTGTCACATTAATATTACTCTTTACTGAAACTACCCGTTTACATTCCACGAGTGGCAGTAATTTTGTGATGCTTCCAGAGACAGTTTGGAGCTCTTTAGTGTATGATGCTACAGAGGACTGGCAATTATTACGCGTTATGGGCTTCAACAGCCCCATAAGTATTAGCTATAATAATACGGAAAATAGGTATCGAAAAGTCTCCTAAAAAAAAGTTCACTTCTTGGAAGAATACAACTTACGTCAACATTAACTATCAAGTCCTCAGTACTGGGCAGTTGTCCATGAAGAAAAGGTTTTCTGTACAGAGCAAGTTAGATGTAAACCAAGTAGACAGCTGTTAATTGTCATACAACATCTCACTTAAAATGTCTTGTCTGCTACTTGGTTTAAATTGACAACACTCCAGCAACCACAAACAATGCAAAAACAGCAGATGTATTTTCTATTTAGAATTATACAGTTTATCTCAACCACTGTCATTGTTACAGGGAAATAATAAATAAATATTCGTGGTAATGTAAACTTCAAAAGGTACTTTTTGGCAAAACCATATCATTTTTTATCCAACTCCTCTTGAGAAAAAGAAATGAAGAGAAAATATGCTGGCAGCTTAGAGAGTAGTAAAAAGTAGACTGGTCAATAAGATTCTTGGCCAAATACCCCATATAATAACTCATGTCATGTAGACTTAATGGTCCAGAAAATGTAAGTAAACATCATAAATGTTTCTTGTTGTTAAACTTTCAGTTGAAATATTTTGTTTAACTCCTGACTAATGGATAGTGAAGCATGTATCTTCTTGTACACATTAAGATCTCTGGATATCTGGGTAATGTTCACAGAACTGACCATTCCTCTTACAAGGCAAGCTAAAGCTAACCATACAGTGTTGAACAGGCAAGAGAGTTTCATCCATGCAGTAAATCACATGAAGTAAACACAAACATGGCTTTGTAAGCTTCTTAGTGATGTCCTTTTTGCATCAGAAGTAAGTAGAGCAAACAGCGTTTTCCACACTGACACTGCTCTTTCAGTTAAATGAATAAAACTATAGTATTAAATATAACTTTAATTTGAAAATTCCATAAAACTTATCATCAATATATCATTAAAGCTGTCAAGCATTAGTGTGATACAGTACTTGGTAGTTAACTGCCATAACTTCTTCTGGCAAATAACCATTCTAGCTAATCACATTTCCTTGCCTAAAACTAAGCTTCACTCTGACACTATAGATGCCAAAACATGGAATCAGTTCAGAGTTTTACTGCCCAATTAGTCTCATGGGGAAGGTAATATTTTTTTAAGCCAACACTGTTGTAGAAAGGCCCATTAGCTTGCTTTTCTTTTTCTTTTTTTTTTAAGTGAAATCACAAGAGCGAGTCATCTCCTACACCCTGGAATTTCAACTCACTGGTTTAGTGAATCTGCAAGTTGTTTATTTTTTCAAAGCCTAACAAAATTACTCTCCTGGAGTCAAGTGTGAGTAAATTGCTTTTGCAAGTGCAAATTTAAGTTTACCCAATTCACATTCTGTCTTCGTAAATAGACCCCATTGTGTTTGTTTTCTGTTCTGGTACTTTTTTAGAATGAAGGTAGAGAAAAATAATACAATAAAAATAAATATACATATAATGTGCTTCATATATTGTAAAAAATCACCACAGAATTCTTCATATACTATATTTTAAACCATATAGAATATTATGGTGATATTTACAATATATGAAGCACATTAATATATGTATTGTGACAAACCCTTTAGCACGAGGGCCATAAATGTCACAGATAGAGGGGGTCTTAAGCACAGTCCTCTAGGGCAATCAGATTCAGGAACACCAGCTTGTAGCAAAACAGATATTTTTAACTGTTCAAACAAAACAGCCCAAAACAAAATCCTAAAAAGAAACAACCTAGCTCCCAAGTGGAGCTCTCTCTAATTAAACTATGCTGGCCCAGACTGACCAGCCTAATCACTAACCTAACCTCCCAGCCAGGCCCAGCTAAGCCTGGCTCTGGAAAACCTCCCCCAGACAGCACACAAAGGTCCAGGCAGGTATTGCCTCACTTGGCTCAGGGATGGTCCTCTTCTGGGCCTCTCCTTGCCCTGGGAGCTCAGGGAAACTTCCTCTTCCCCCAACAGTCTCCCTGATTACCAGGCTCAAGGGGTTTTTAATGCCCAGCACCTGTGCCTGATAGGAATCTCAGACCGAATCCTGCAGACTTCTAGCCTCTTGGAAAAGCTGGCATGGATTTTCCACAGAATGGGGCAATGGAGCATTGGCCCATCGTGCTCTCCAATTGCTCCACCCCAGGGACCCATATGTATGATCTGCATAGCACCTGTACTCAAATGCCAATCATCTCCCTGGGGTTTACAGCCTCGATGTTTATGCACAAACACTATCTTAATAGCATCAATATATTCCTCAATTGTATTTATTGATCTTGACTTACTTGCCATATATGTATTGAGTACAATATATATATATATATATATATATATATATATATATATATATATATAGTGGCATTGAGAATTCTCTTTGTTTATGTTTCTTTAACCATTTGGGGTTTGTATTAATTTTTGTTTATTTGCAAATAATTTTTACAATAAATTCTGCAAAGGAAGGAATTATTTGAATGTAAATGGCTTGCAACATCAGAAACAACATGAGTTTACTGCAAGGAGAACTTTTTTTTTTAATGGCCCCTTTATCTAGGCTGAAGATGAGAACTTAAGGACATTGAGGATCGATTTGAGCTGGATTTGCTTCTAAATGGTTTATGTGGTATGGTCACTTCAAACATAGTCAAGATAGCCAGGAGGTTTTAACTTAAATTCAGTTTATTGAAAACAGAAACAACAGCAACAAAAAAGTCTCTCTCCACTTTTAGGGTATGCTTTCCCTTTTAAATCAAACTGTCTATTGACACCAAATAAAAGTATACAAATACTAGAGGCTAACTCACAGTAGTTACCGATCCAGCTACTCTGGGTTCCAGTACAAAACTAAACAAATAAACTTACAATCTGTTTGCATACAAAATGTCTCTCATGAGTCATGTCTCCTTGACATTTAAAGACAGACAGCTACCTTGCAGGTCTTCAAAGACACTATCTCGGTGCAGCCTGATACCTGCTTGTTGTATCCTCTGGCTAATCTATATATGGTCCAGGATTCTGTCACTGTAAGAGGAAATCGTTTCACTCTTTAGTTGCACCCTTTAAGGGGGAGATACTGAAAATCCCAATGGGTGCTCTGATAGCCTTCTTTTTACCTGGGAAACTGACAGGTTGCTCCTTTTACCGGGGGGGACTGACAGTTTTTTTTCTGGATTTTTAATACTACCTCCTCCATCGTAGGACAGAGGTGGAGGCAGATGAAGACACATGTGATGAAGTCTATGTCACTCTAAAAAGTTAATGCATCTTTAACTCTACTCATCTCAATGGGCAGGGGATTAGGTGTAGGCAGCAAAGATGATTTTTGTCTACTTTTAAGAGTACGTTAACCTCATCCCTTTAAGCATTCTAAGGTGGTGTGGGAGATATTCAGGAATTGCTGAAATGTGTACCTCTCAGATGTTCGTACTGAGCCTATGCACTTTATTAAATTCACTTCCTGTGCACTTATTGCTGTGGATCTTGTTTCATTTTTGGTTTTACTGCAGATTGGGGTCCTCGCTCTCATGTGGAGTGCTCGGTTATCTTCAAAAGCTGTAGAGCTGGATACCTTTCTGCTGTTTTTCCACTGTGATCATGGGATCACACACATGCACACACTAACACAGGCACACATTTTAACATGCTCAGACCCTCACACTAACATACCCAGACACACTCATTAACATGCATACACCAACATACCCATAAACACACTAACATATCTAGATACACACCAACATACCCAGACACACATTCACCAACATACCTACCAACACACTAATATTCCCAGACACAGACAAACATACCTGCCCCCCCCACACACGCACATACCCAGAACACACATTAACAATCCCACACACACAGACAAGTCACTTGCCCTGCGAAGCCTCATCCTATCTTTAGTGCAAGATGTCTGCGGCCCCTGTCCCGTTGTTATAGAGGGGCTTACTCCTCTATCTCTACTCCCACAGCATGCCACTGTCTTTCTCAGGTCTTTCCTTGGATCTGCCCATGACCCAGCAGGAAGCATTGCAGATTATTTAGTTACCACCATGGAAGTTGTAGTTCAGAAGAGATTCTTTTGTCTGCAACAACCTAAAATAAATTGACCAGGATCTTCTTGTCCAACCAATTTACATAATAAAGGAAGAAAGAGGCTGAACATTTAAGAGGAACTATTGCCTATAAAAGTTTTACATAAGAGATATATGTATATTGTATATATATAAACGTTACGGGCGTTCTATTCATACATTTTGTTGTATGTAATTTCCCACACTTGAACTCTGGCCAAACTGTTGACGTAATTTAGGTTTCTTTCCAGATCCAAACAAATGGTTTTTGTTTACAACCATTAAATTATTTTGGGCTCTGTGAAAGTGGTGAATTTGAGAAATGAATGACAATTAAGCTAAACCGAGCAAGCATAACCATGACTCCAACATCTACCTATTGGAAATCCACCAGAATAAATAATGACCTGACAATGATATGAGCAGTCAATACATTGCTGGACGTAAGAGAAATCTCAGCGCTATACTGTCATTTCTTACTAATGGATTTTCAGATATGTTTGATTAATTGCATCTGAAATTCATTTTACTCTTTACTTTTAGAACATTAGATAGAATATGCGTTTTAAAACATATTTAAATATTCACTCAGATACCTTTAAGGAGGACCATTTAGTCTGCTTTATACAACCCTATACTACCCTTCACATAAATATTATATGAGATGTTACAATGGGACATTTTTTTTATTTGTTCATGCTGGAGGACACTAATACTTGGGAGAGGAGGACCTGCCAACAGTGGAAGGTGATGTAGATATTCTCACAGTAGCTGTGCCATGAACCCTATAGAAGGTAAGTGTACCCCCCCTCGAGCTAATCTTGTGTGAACATGACCTACTTTATCAGGGTTGATTGCATGGAAGGCAGGGAAATGGCCTGGATATCTTTGGATAGAACCAAGGTACATTCTTCTACTCCATAACGCTTCTAGCCCACCAGATATTGCTATTTTCCTCTATGTACTCTAGAGTCAAGAATCTTATATTATCAAAAGGGAATATTGTTCCAAGAGGTCTTGGGTTCAGTTTGGTGGAATATTTGTTGCAAAGGACACATGAAAATAATTGGGCATCTGTAGATTGTATATAAGTTCCAATTTAAAAGAAATATTGTGTTTCTGGGGGACCTTATATGGACCTAGAAATCTATGTCCTAACCTTTTAATCGGTTGGCAAAGACATTAATTTTGAAAAGGTAACCATAGTCTACAGGTTAAATGTTAGGAGCCAGATTACAAAGTTATTTCTTTGCTTCCACCAGACATTATAGTAATATTTTTGTTGTGAGTAAGTGGACAGGCATTCGGTGGCCATGGGGTTGTCAGTCTGAATAAATGCTGGGAGTAAAGTGTGAAGATGATAACCCAAAGTGAATTTCAATACAAATTACCTGTAGCAATGAGGAATAAACAGTTTATCTATGAGTGGAGAACAGTTGAAGATGGTCTTGTGCTGTCAAGGTTTTAGTTCTTTGGGAATGTCTTAGACCTGATATATCCTTGACAAGGCAGCAGCTTTTGGGTTCTTGACCCAAGTTCATATGTAATATTGTAGTTTACGAATAGGGCCAAAGCCAGAGTAGGATTTATTTGTTTAGCGGATTCCAGGTACAACAAGTTCTGGTGTTTGGTTATAAAAGTGATAGGAACTGGGGAACCTTCTAGAAAATCTTGTCATTCTTGAAGGGCCATTTTTATTGGCAAAAGTTATGTGTTGACAACATCAGAATTTCTCTCTGGTGATAAATTGAAAGAACAGAGATGCAACTTGTTAGTTACTTTTCAGGTCTCTCTGTGAATGAATGACTCCTACTCCTGTTTTATAATTATCAACTTCAATGGCAGACACGTTTAACATGAATGTGATGTTTTGCTAATGTCTTGGAGAAGACAAAGATATTGTCTAAATAAACCACCATGTGAGAGACAAGCATATCCCTGAAAATATTATTAACTAACGACTGATATACTATTGGAGCATTAAATAACCAAAGGGCATGACTATAAATTCTTAATGTCCATATCTGGTGTTTAAAGTGGTTTTACAGGGATTTAATAATCCTTAGATAATCCTCTAGATTGCAAGGTCATTTTAACAGGGCCCTAAATGCCTGTTGTTTCTGTAAATCTAATTTTTATGTTATATACTGCTTGTCATGTCATCTTTACCCATTGTACAGCACTGCAAAATATGGTGGCGCTATATAAAACAATAAATAATAATTATAGCCCTTACTTTTGTGTGATAAAAAGATCCCTGATCCAGCATGGGTGGATGAAGGCTGTTTGAAGCCTGCTTTTGAGTCTCTGTTGTGGATAGAGGATGCCTTTAGATGGTAAATCTTTAGCACAGATGTAACCACGATTGAGTAGCAAGGAATCAGCTTGCTGTTTAGAAAAAAAGTCCTAACCTTATTGTAAAACTCAGTTGTGAGGATCTTCATGGGGACTCTTTAGCATAACGGCCACAGATGAACTGGAAGAGATGCACACACTGTGAACTTCATGATGCCCCTTGTCCAGTCTCTCAATTTAGGGTAAGGTTATACAATCTGATCCACGGTAACCCAGAAATAACTTGGACAGTAGGATACTGTGTGACCACTAAAACTATTTCTTCCTACTGCAGGGCTCCACCAAACTTGGCCAGTGTCCATAGTTTTACCATCAATAGAGGTAATTTTAAGTCTGTTGTTTGGACTGTAGAGGAATACCACAGGAGTTGGCCAATTCTTGTTTTATAAAGACTCTAGCAGCACTAGAGTCAAGTAAGCCTCCCCATGAATTAGGTTTAGAGAACATATCAGAGAGGTTTGAGAGGAGCGGGAATCAATGAGGGCGATTGGTCTTCTATCAACGAGTCTCTGCTCTGTGTTGTACTGCATTTGATGTTACAGCTAGAGGAGTAAAGCAATTACATTTCCCAGGTATTTTCCGGGGATATATCGGCAGGTTGAACCCATGAATACTAGAATAAATACAAATCCACACTCATACAGCTAGACAAACACACTCACATTGTGGTACAAACACACTCCTATCTATACACACCTCATTGTGCTCTCGCCTCTGCGAGTAGGCCAATGAAATTCAGACCAGCCCTGTTTGTAGAACTTTGGACGGTCTGCAAATGAACACATTCTGGGCATCCAGTTGCACAGCCCTGTTCTAGTCAAAAACACTGACTCTCTATCATACTGCCCTGTGATATACAGCCTGTAACACAGAGGCTATGGAGAGAAGGATTTCATTGTACAAGCAGGACTTCATAAGCAATCAGCTCAGTTGGTATTTGAGCAGGGGAATGTTATCAAAATATGATATAACTGAAAATAACAGCCTCTGGGTCTGCAGATAAAAGACATTTTGTTTGTCAATGCTAACCTTTATTACTGTATATGGAACTGTATTTTATGTTCAAGATGAAAAATACTTTTTTTCCGGGGAAATTCCCCTTTAAAGTTCATATATCATTTTCCAGAGATTACGTTCCCTGCTCAAGATTAGTTAAATAGCACATTATATAGTTATATCATATATTTTTTAATATTTCTATTACGAGTTTAATTATTTGCTGGTATCATGTTTCTAGTCACATATATTTTGCTTTTCAGAGTGGCTTCTAATCTTCTTTATTAAATTCCAGTTACTATATCCTGAAGTTAAAATTATGCAACCAATACACCTTTTGTATATTCTAAAGTTAATGAAAGATACAACAAAAAATATGTTTTATTGATTGTAGTTGTTGAAACTGAATAAGCTAATGTTTTGTCCTAGGTATCCTTGTTTATGTGTTTTCAAGCAGCGTAAGCTGTGTAAGTTCTAACCATTATGTTTTTTAAGACAAAACGAAAACAAACCCAATGCAGAGAACAATTTGAAAACAGATGTGGTTTGTCTGCGAGTGCTTATCATTATCCGTTTCCCTCTCCAGATGTTGCCCAAGCAGTGCTTATAAGATGCTACTTGAGAATGATACTTTAAACTTCAGCTAGAAATTACAATGTTTGGATGCTTGGATCAACTACCCTACATTATAACTAGCAGCTACGGCTTTACGTATATGAGTTAGGAACCAGATGCCAGAAAAAAGGAACATAATGGCCAAGGAATTCCTAAAATTTTTTTAAATATAAACTTGCCTAATTTAGTGTCCTTTAATGAACTGTCATAAAATCTTTTGGTTAGTCAAAATATTACATCAAATAGACATTTGCAACCTCTCACTTACTGACATCTTTACAGATAAAGCTGAAATCTTGGGAAACTGGCACAGAGGGAACCAATATTTGCTAATATTAAATTCTTTGTATGTGTGTTAACTCTTTTATCTTAAAAACCCCAACAAATTACCATATTTTACTGGGGATTAACATTATAATTTATCCATTGGTAATTTATTAATAAACATATCTAAACATTCCATTGCTCATATGTTTGCAATTGTACCTGTGCACAGGGCTGCCATCAGGAACATTAGAGCTCAGGACAAATGTATGTGCCTGGCACCCCATCAGGGTTGCCACCCCTCCCCATGTTTTCTGAGACGACTTCTCTTTTCCAGTCCCTTATTTCCCTCAGTGTCCTGTGTCTCTCCTCCCAGTGTCCATAAACCCTCTGCCACCTTCTCCCCCAGTTTCCATACCTATTTTCCCCCTCATCCCCCTGTGCCAAATACACCCTTTTCCAATACCTAACTGTCTCCATAACCCCGCTGTATACCTCTTTGTGCCTACCTTCCATGCATGCTGTGGGCCCGGTGTGCAGCAAGAAGCATTAGGTAATTCATATGATGTCTTGAGCGTTACCTCACTGTTCTTCCTGTCAGCATGGCTCTACCCACTGCACATGTGACAAGCAAGAAAGGTAGGCACGGAAGGGAAAGTGAAACCCAATGAGGGGCCCAGGCTTAGAGCTCTATCGGCTCTGCTCTGCTTGTACACACTCTCACCACACATTGCCCAGAAGTGTAAAGGCCATTGGAAGTGTAAAGTAACCATTGGAAAAGGTTTTCTCAGGGTATAATTCTAGTACCAATGCTTAATAGTTGGTAGGTTTAAATATTAAACTAAGGTGCAAATAAGTGCTTCTTTTATCTCAAACAACATGAATGGCGCCCAACAATATCTTCAGAAATGTATCTATTTTGTATTGTCAGACTATTTTAATGGGATGTCTTAAAAAAGATGACATGTAGTGATCTCACATAAGAATCATAAAATATGACCTGGACAGCATTAAAGGCACCCATCCCTAGTATTTGGTTGCACAACCCTTGGCAACAATATCAGCCGCTAAAAACTTCTTGTGGCTCTCTAGAAACGTCTTGCAACTGTCTTGCTGGCAGTTTTGCCCACTCTTCAGTTACAGTTTGTCATTGGTCTTGAATGGTTTAATATGTGATTTGGATCAAGCCATACTAAGACACTGAGTGGCACATTTTAATGAATGAAAATAATTTAATTAATTCCTAAGCATAATCGGTGTTTCTTACATGCCTCGATATCAAGGCATTAAGCAACACAACCCCCTACCTCGATCTCCGAAGAGCAACCACAAGCGCTACAAGTGAATGGCATTTGGGTCTTGACCCGGAGATTCGGAGAAGCGGTGCTACCAGGCATGCCCATTAGTCAGGGTGAACGTCAGAATGTCAAGCAAAGATGCAACACTGGCGAGACAGAAATCGGAAAGTATGCTAACAGTGGATACACTAAAAAAGGACATCATATTGCATCTCAAAACCAGGTAGACACCCCAATAGGGTAAAATGCATTGTATAATATTTTTTTTTGAGCTGCAATATACCTGTGGACTTTTATTTTATATCTTTCAGACTTCTATTTGCGCTTATTTCCTTACCATACCTGGATCTTTGCTCGGAAATACTGGATGCTGCATTTTTCATGGAATAAAATAATATTAATATATATTGTCAGCAGGATCTAATATTAAAGAATTAAAACTAACTGCCAGTTCAGCCGTTATTTTGAAATCATATTTCAATCACGCTATTTACTTCAAAGAGATAAGTACATATTATGTAGTTAAAAAATGCATGTGTAATGCATATATATATGTTTATATGTATATGTAGCGTTTTATAATTGCTCCCCCAACTTTGGTCCCTGTCCCCCCATGTGCCCCTCTAAATAATAAAGCTGGAGACCTCACTGCCTGGAATGAGAAGTTTGAGTGAAGGAGGTCTCAGCCATCCAGGAGATACTTCTCAACTCTCTTGATTGCCTGAGAGTTGAGAAGTCCCTCCTTCACACCAACTCAATGTAAGCTGCACCCAGCGCCAGGTATGTGTATTTGGCTGTGTGTATGTGACTGTTTGTTTGTCACTGTGTTTGTGTGATTGTGTTTATTTGTATGACTGTGTGTAATGTTTGCTAATAGAGCAGTTAATTTTCTGAATCTGCTCATGTCTGGTAATAGAGGGGTTAATACTCTGAATCTGCTCATGTAATGTAATTATTATATATTATAGTTACATTATTAAATCTGAATTCAACATGGTTTCCAAGGCTTCCTAATAATTAATATATAATAGTATCTGTGTGTATCTGAGATATATATCATATAAAATATATTTATGTATATGTGAATCAGTGTATATATATATATATATACTGCTCTCAGCTGGCTGGCTGACAGCGCGTAAAAGTTATATTTCCTAAAAATATGCCCAGCCGCGTAGCATAAAAAGTAAGCAAAGGTACATTCTTTGTAAAGGTTTTTAAAACACATAGTAAAAAACATTATATATAAAATACGTTTCACATCAGACATCCCCTTACCACCATTTTGTTTGCACGCTTTCTCCCTTTTTAGTTTCTCACTTCTGGAGTTCCAGAAAAACATAAAACAAACACGCATTTGTTTCTTTGCGTAGAAGTCAGAAGGGGAAATAACACTCCTAAATACATCATTATTGGTAAGAGTATTGCCTTGATGATTAAAATTCTCCCTTCCATCGTCAGCTTTCGGGTTTGCCATAATTCTATTTTGCGGTTTAATTTTTCTAAAACAATATCCCATGATCTCTTGCCATTATTTACATTATCAAAAAACACTTCCAGAATTTTAATATTGTCACCTTGGGTTTGGACAGCAGGTGTCTGACTGCCATCCCAATCACCAATAGTAAAACAGTGACATTTGTTAAGATTCCGCTTAAAACCAGAGGCACATGTAACATACTCAGTTGTTCTTGTTGCCATTTGAATTATTAGGATAGGATAACCGGGTATATAAGAAATTTTTTATAGACCAGGGAGATGAGGGGCGTGACGCACGTGAGGACGTGCCGCTACACGCGCCAGGAGGAGGAGGAGGATGGGATCCACGCGGCTACGCCGCGAGGCTGAGTTAACCTGAGGCAAGTCAAGTTGAGCCGGGGAATGTGCCTGCTCTCCACGGCCCCCGCAGCAGCCGTGTTTATACCGTCAATACCGGGAATCCGCGGTATGTTATATTCGCTATATGATACTTACAATATCTGCGGAGGTGCCGGGGGAGAATGTTTGGAGTTGTCCGCTGTGCTGTGTTGGGCCGCCGAGCCGTTACCTCGTAGCAGTTCTTATCCTGCTGTCAACGCTACCGAGACCCTGGCAGTATACATCTCACGTGGTAGTGCTGGATTACGGTCTGCCTAAAAGCGGTTGCTAGTTGCTTAAAGTTGATTATAGTTCGGTAAAGAACTTAAATGCACTCAAAGGAGATATTTGACTACTGAATCAAGACAGCAGAAGACATAGAAAAGAGCCTTATTAACCAAACGAACCGGACGATAAACTCACGACATACTTGATAAATTTTTTTTTTTTTTTTTTTTTACATACACTTATTGTGTTTTGGCTGCTGAGCCGTTGAGCCGCCGAGCAGTTATTGTGCAGAAATTGTTATTCTGCCGACGACGCTACCGAGACCTGGCAAGTATATACTTGTCGCTGCAGTGCCGGACTACGGTCTGTTTAAGAGCGGTCATTAGCCGGCTAAAGCCGGTTATAGCTTGGTAAAAAACTCAAATGAGATAACTGATAGCTGTATACTGATAGTTGAGACCCACTGAAGACGCGGGAAAGAGCTCTATTAACTAAATGAATGGGACGACAAATTCACGATAAACCTGATATTTTTTTTTCTTTATTTTTTTTTTTTTTTTTTTTTTTTTTTTAATATTTTTTTTTTTTTTATTACTTTATTATATATATACAATCGGCTGTTAGTAGTATAAACTTTCAACTATGCCTCCCAAACAGCAGCCTATTAAAAATAGAGAAAAAGATAAGAAAGAATCCAAATCAAATAAAGGACCATCATCTTTCTTTTCTCCGAGACATACAAAGGAATCGCTGGAGTATTCACATGCTGAGTCATCGGCTTCAATGGAAGACACTCTGTCTAGTCCTATTAGACCGGAGGTTTCTTATGTAACACAAGAAATACTACGAAATGCTCTAGAAGATTTATTGAAAAATATAAAGCAAGAAATTGCCTCCAGCTCTATAGAAATTAGGGAGGATATTGCGAATTTGACAACGAAAGTTATAAATATTGAAACTAAATATCAACTTCTAGAAGATCAACAGAATTTAACTTCAACAATGCTTAAATCTTTAGAAAATAAGTATGATGATCTGCAAATTAAAATTTCAGAACTGGAAGATCGTTCGCGTAGTTTCAATCTACGCTTTAGGAATATTTCAGAATCCTATACAATTGACAAACTACAAGCATTTGTAGTAGAACTCATTCAGGATATGCAAATAGAAGAGCCATTGCCTCATAATTTAATAGATAAATGCCATCGCTTGAAGAAACCTAAAGATTTGCCGGACACCATTCCTAGAGACGTTATTGTTTCCTTTGCTTCGGTCCATTGGAAAGAGAATATTCTAAGAGCACGTAGACAAAAGATCTCTAAAGATAAAAAATTTTCAGAAATCCAAATATACGCGGATCTCTCTTTGGGAACCAGGAATTGGAGACGAACCTTTTTACAAGATTTAAAATACCTGCGTGGAAAAAGCATTAAATATATGTGGGCTTTTCCGCGAGCCCTAAGAGTGTATTGGAATAACTCCGCAGAGACTTTCATGAATGCAAATGCCTTAAATGATTGGATAAAACAGAAGAATATTTGATTCACTCTATGAATATTCGATTTTGTTTTTTTTTTTTTTTTTATTTTTTTTTTTTTTTTTTTTTTCCCTTTTGTGTGGAAGTTCACAGTAGATCTTTAATAATACGAATGTTTTTACAAGAACAACACGTTTACACGGTTGATCACTTCTGGTTTTTTTTTTTTTTTTTTCTTTTATTACTGATTATTATAATCAGTTTGCACAATAAATATAATAAATAATTTAATTAATATACAATTTTGATATAAAAGCGCTTTATGTAGTAGAATAATATCGGACAATATATGTAGTCCGCACAGTAATAAATTTTATTTTTTTCCTTTTTTTTTTTTTTTTTTTTTTTTTTTTTATTACTGATTATTATAATCAGATTGCACAATAAATATAATAAATAATTTAATTAATATACAATTTTGATATAAAAGCGCTTTATGCAGTAGAATAATATCGGA
Source organism: Spea bombifrons (assembly GCF_027358695.1). Taxonomy (NCBI): domain Eukaryota; kingdom Metazoa; phylum Chordata; class Amphibia; order Anura; family Pelobatidae; genus Spea; species Spea bombifrons. The sequence goes on along the minus strand of NC_071089.1, from coordinate 47,251,039 downwards.
CAATATATGTAGTCCGCACAGTAATAATTTTTTTTTTTTTTTTTTTTTTCACTATAATATATTCTAATTTTACTTTAATTAACATATTTAATACAGATTTTATGCATAATCCATACACTTAAGCACCTTATTTAAGAATTGATTGTTGCACATAGTACTCGTTATGACTCCTCTTAGGATATTGATGCAAACTCTCTATGCATACTTGTTAATTTTTTATGGGTCTGGTCAATTATGGATTTATGCCAATGTATTTTAAAGACTCTACATTTTTTTGCATTTTTCTTTAAGATCTGAACCTATCTGAGATGTACTTTACAGATGAGATCTCTACTATATCAATCTTTCTATATCAATATTTGAAGGTTTTATTCATGGTTATATTGAATGTATCGAGTCCAAGAATGTAAATTCGGAAAAGATCTGGGAGCCAACTAGTAATAATTAAGGGATAAAAATCCAATTCAATTTTAACCTTTATGGTAATGTTGTAAATTGTGTCATATTTGCTTTAAAAACAATCGACAATTTGAGGATAAAGATTTCATCCAATATACATCTTTGATATTATATACATTTCATATTTTGTTTTTTCTATATAATGTTTTTTTTTTTTTTTTTTTTTTTTTTTTTTTTCTCTCTTTCACTGCTGAATACTATAATTAGTCGGCACAATAAATATAACAAATAATTTAATTAATATAAATTATTTATATAAAAGCACTTTATGAAGTAGAATAATACCAGATAATATATGTAGTCCGCACAGTAATTCCCTTCACTATAAATATTTAAATTTTACTCTAAATAACATATTTAATATAGATTTTATGTATTATTTATACACTTAAGCACTTTATTTAAGAATTGATTGCTGCACATAGCACTTGTTATGACTCCTTTTAGGATATTGATGCAAACTTTCCTTCACTGCTGAATATTACAATCAGTCCGCACAATAAATATAATAAATAATTTAATTAATATAAATTATTTATATAAAAGCACTTTATGAAGTAGAATAATACTAGATAATATAGGTAGTTCGCACAGTAATTCCCTTCACTATAAATATTTTAATTTTATTTCAAATAACACATTTAATATAGATTTTATGCATAATCTATACACTTAAGCACTTTATTTAAGCATTGATTGCTGCACATAGCACTTGTTATGACTCCTTTTAGGATATTGACGCAAACTTCCTATGCATACTTGTTAATTTTCTATGGGATTGGTCAATCATAGATTTATGCCAATGTATTTTAAAAAATTTACATTTTTTATTGCATCTTCATTAAGATCTGAATCTATCTGAGAGGTACTTTACAGATGAGATCTCTATTATATTAATTTTTCTATATTAATATTTGAATGTTCTATTCATGGTCATATTGAAAGTATTGAGTCTAAGAATGCAAATTTGGAAAAGACCTGGGAGCTTACTAGAAATAATTAAGGGATAAAAATTTAACTCAATTTTAACCTTCATGGTACCGTTGTAAATTGTGTCATATTTTCTTTAAAAATCATTGACAATTTGAGTGTAAAGATTCCACCTATTATACATTTTTGATATTATATATATTCTATATATTGCCTTTTTTATATAATGTTACTATAATGTTATTTTCTTTTTTTTTTTTTTTTTTTTTTTTCTGCCATAACATATGACTCATCCACCGGTCTCAAGGCCTGCCATTATTTCTAACAAGGTTTCCCATCTCTTCTCCTCCTTTCGGTTCATTTGAACCTAAGTATGTATCTTGATAATTTTGTTATCACCGGGATGCATTTGTTTAGTCTATTTATGTTATGTCGCACTTGCGGGTGCATTTTTGTCTCGCTTTTTTGCTCCTGCGATGGAGTATATTGGTTGAGTATTCTTTGTCAATTTGGTTTTTATGTATGTTCTAATATGACTTGTATTTTTGTAAATGTTTTTTATGGTTTGCGAGATGGAGCTGGGGCTTTAGGCGGAAAAACAGAGGGGCTATATAGATTTTGCAGGTGGGCTAGGGCCGTTGTGATAGACCAGAAAAGTCCTTTTTTCTATTATCATTTAAATGGGTCTTAAATGTGTATCGGTCAACACTCAAGGTCTAAACTCGCCTGAAAAACGTAGTAGAGTCTATTCGTGTCTAAGGAAAGAAAGGATTGACGTAGCGTTTTTTCAAGAAACGCACTGGAGGACTATTGATAAATTAAGATGGGGGGGGAGACTCTTTCCACATACCTTTCATGCTTCACTGCAAGATAAAAAAAAAAGAGGGGTAGCGATTTCCTTTTCAAATAATATTAGTATAGAAACAACATATATAGAAGAAGATGTAAATGCTTGTTATCTGATATGGGTGGGTACATTAAATAACATAAAATACACATTAGTTAATATTTATTTTCCTAATAAGGAGCCCCTTATACATCTTAAAATTATTTTGGATAAAGTTGAACAAATAAAAACAGGAATTCTTATTATTGCAGGGGATTTTAACTGCATATTAGACATAACAATGGATAAAGAAATTGGTAAACATAAACAAATTAATAAAAATTTAAAAAAGAGAACTAATTCCTTTCGTAATACTATAGATAAAGCTAATCTTTATGATTTATGGAGAGTTAAGCATCCCTCACTAAGAGACTATTCTCATTATTCAAATGTACACAAGTCATTCTCTAGAATTGATATGGTCTTCGGTGACCTTAGAGCAATTAACCAAGTTGAACGGATTTTACTGAGGGAGAACATTTGGTCTGACCATAGTTTAATCTTTTTCGAGCTTAAAGATATTTGGGGTCCAACTTCGTGTACGACATGGCGGTTGGATGATTCGCTTTTGTTTTCAGCAATAAATAGAGAACTTATTTCAAATATGACTAAAAATTTTTTTCAAGAAAACAAAGTAGGTCAAACATCCCAAGGGATACGATGGTGTACTTATAAGGCGGTCGCCAGGGGCTTCTTTATTAAGATCAAAAAAAACATGATAGCAAAACGGGAGAACTTGTTAAATGAGCTTTATGTGTCTTATTATAATTTGATGAAAGATTTTAAATCGGACCCTACACAAATCTGTATAAAAGATATTGCAAGTCTTAGAGATAAAATAAACCAGAAAGAACTGGAAAAGACTAGATATTGTATGGAAAAATTAAAATTAAAATTTTATCATAAAAGCAATAGACCGGATAAATTAATGACAAATCTACTTAAAAAACAAAGGGCCAAAGAAAGAATTACGAAGATTGTAACACAAGGAAACATACGAATGTCTCCTGAAGATGTCGCAGAGGGGTTCAGACTATATTATAATTCACTATATAATATACCATCAGAAACTAATGAGTCAGAGGTAGAGACATATTTAAATTCGATAAATTTTCCAGCTTTAAATCAAGAACAGAGAGAAACATTACTTAAACCGCTGCAAAGGGAAGAACTAAGTTCATTAATTGATAAATTACAAAGAGCTAAAACACCTGGGCCGGATGGATTTACGAATCTGTTTTATAAGACCTTTAAAAAAGATATTATAGATCGAATGTTAGATATGTTTCATGAAATCACGATCACAGGCTCCTGCCCAAAAGAATTTTTACAGGCCAATATCCTACCAATATTAAAAAAAGATAAAAACTCTGAAGACATAAAAAATTACCGCCCTATATCATTAATAAATGTTGATACAAAGTTATTTTCGTCACTACTTGCGGAACGATTAAAACCAATCTTGCAAACTCTGATCCATCCAGACCAGGTGGGCTTTGTGTCGGGCAGAGACTCGGCAAATAACATTAGATGTCTGGTGGATATATTGGACTATGTAGAAAAACATAGGTGCCCCCTTCTGTCCCTGTCATTAGATGCAGAGAAAGCATTTGACAGGGTCAGTTGGGGGTACCTTAAAGCAACTTTAAAACATTTCGGTCTTTCTGGTTGGTTGTACACAGCTATTAATACCTTATACTCTAATCCTAGTGCCCGGGTAGTGGGTTCTGGTCTTTGCTCTGACTGGTTCGACCTTCAGAATGGCACCCGTCAGGGGTGTCCACTATCCCCTATCCTATACATTCTGTCTCTTGAGCCCCTTGCTATTCAGATAAGAAATAACTATAAAATCAAGGGCATTGAGATAGGTAACAACATATATAAACTTCTTCTTTATGCGGACGATGTGATTATTTTTTTATCTGATCCATTGTCCTCACTTCCCATCTTTCTTTCCGAAATAGAAAAATATAGTAAGGTTTCGAACTATAAGTTAAATATGAATAAGTCCATCGCGCAAGTTAAAAATATGAAACCCCATCACGTTCACAGACTTTCAATGAGTTACTCATTGAATACAAAGGCGAGTGAATTTGATTATTTAGGGATTTGTATTCCAGATAAATTGGAAGATCTAGTAACTAAAAATTATCTACGTACTTTAAAAACTTCTACTGAATGGATTAGAGAATGGCGGAAAACAGATCTCTCATGGTGGGGACGGGTCAACGCGTTAAAAGCCTACTTAACTCCGAAATGGACTTATTTGTTTCGGATGCTTCCTGCAAAAATCCCAAAGAATTGGCTGGAAATAATTCATACTTCTTTTATAAACTTTGTTTGGAAAGGGAAAATTCCTAGGATAAATTCTAAATTACTGGGTGTTAAACCCAAAAATGGGGGAATGGGATTCCCTTTGATCCAACAGATATATGATGCAAGCATTTTGTTACATATAACTAAAATATATCAACAGACAATTAAAAAAGAAAGTTGGTATATAATAGAACAAAATGCCCTGGGAAACACTCATCTTAATAAATTAGTATGGTCTATAAAGGATAGAGACACACTAATTCAAATCCAAGGGAAAAACAGGGTTCTAGAGGGAATTATCCCAGAGTGGTTACGTATTAAAAAAAGATTAGGTATTAAAGGGAAATTGATCGATTCACTAAGTATAGACGTGTTAGAAAAAACGATCGATAACATCTCTCTTGCTCAATGGACAGATGTTGGTATACAATCAATATCTGAAATTACGATACAGGGACAACTGATCCCCTTACCAGATCTAGTAGAAAAACTGAAACCTTTTTCTCCATCCATATTTAATTATTTAAGGATTAAACATTGTATCAATAAACATGTAGTTTGCACACAGAGCGAAATCCATAAGAGAATTACATCTATATTTAGCCTTACTAAACCTATAAAATTATTATCAAAATGTATAGAACTGATGAGAGTAATTGAGGGAGACTTACCCACTATTTCGGTAAAAGAAAGATGGGAAAAAGATCTAAATATTATAATTTCAACTGACCAATGGTTAAATATGTATAAACAACTCCTTCCGAGAGTCCACGATCTTTCATTATTAGAGACTCATTATAAAGTCGTCAACAAATGGTATAGAGTCCCCACTAAGATCGCTCGTATGTTTACAACGTGTCCAAATACTTGTTGGCGTTGCGGGCAGGGGGAGGGAACCTACCTACATATTTGGTGGTCTTGCCCAATAGTGTTTAAATTTTGGGCAGACATTCTAGTTTTTTTGAAATCGGTTGACGATATAAATTTGCCGAATTCACCCTTATCTCTTTTATTACACCAAGGTTGGCCCTTATTGTCTCCGACTCAGTTAAACCTAACGATACACACATGCTTGGCAGTCAAGAAATGTATCGCTAGGGAATGGAAACAAGCTAGACATTTTGTTTGGTCCCATTTTGAGAAACAATTGTTGTATCAAATTACCATGGAAAGGGAAATTTCTCGAACTCTTTATATATCCTTAAAAAAATTCCGTTATTGGGATTCATGTTTTCAAAAAATCAATAGATCTCGATCTCAATTGGATTAGAAGTCCCTCTGAAGTTCCGGAAATACCTCGCCCTCGCCCCAGCTCCATCTCTTTGTTTATTTTTTTTTTTTTTTTTTTTTTTTTTTTTTTTTTCCTTTTCTTTTCTCTATGGTCTGCTGGTTACACAACTGAACGGGGATGACCAATTGATTGTTTGCCTCTTTATTCACAAATGCTTTCCCCTATTTAGCTTGGGATCCCGACAGACAGTATATATTATTGTCTATTTTTTATTTTTTATCATAGAGATTGTTTTTTCGTGGTGTTCTATGTTATCTTTTCTATTTTCATAATAAAAAAAAGAAAAAAAAAAAAAAAAAAAAAAAGAAATTTTTTATATATATATATATATAAAGATGGAGGCAAAACATGCAGGTACTCCTTGCTTCTGTGTCTTTATTGAAACATATATTAACTGCTTCTCTTCCTGTTCTGGAGGAAGGAGGAGATAACAATTAATACTTTATTTACACTTATCTTACCCATACTAACGTCAGTCATGTAGCCCAGAGCCTTCACCTGTACCCCTGCCCCCGCAGGATGGGGACGCCCCAGAAAAACGTATCCTTTCGCTGAAGGGCGAAAAGGGGTTCAATGGCACAGACAAAAAGAAGGGGTGAAAGCGGACACCCCAGATTGAAGAGAGTTAGAAAGTAATTGATTACAATTTTGCTAAAAGACAACTTATATAAAACATTTAGATGCTGAAAAAAATCATCTGGGAATATTAATAATCTGGGAAAATTAATGTTCAAAAATGTAAAAAAAATTGTAAAAAATATGGTAACGTAAAAATCGCCACTATCACCAAAAAAAATACGTTTTTAATGAGCAAGTCCTACAATTCTTTATCTTCACAAAAATTCCCGCATGGAAAGAGTTAAAATATTGGCATTACAAATGCCCATAGGGTGTCTAGTATTAAAAAAATGCATGAGTTGATGGGGTAAATTGAATTTGCCGGCTTCAAAGATGTCCCAAATATGGAACATGGGGGGAGTAGGATCAGATGTCTAAATGGCAAAAAATGCACACCTCACAAAGGCGGCCTTTTACCTCCCAAATAACCCTACAAACCCATGCATGTGGGCTATCACTGCGCTCAGGAGATATTACTGAACACATATTGGGGTGTTGTTTGACACGGACATATACCAGGAGGGATAAATTTATACCTGAAGTACAACGTGTAAGAAATACAAAAACAATTTTACTACCATAAAGTTTGACAAAGGCTGATGGTAGAACTAGAGCATGGAAATGGTTAAAATACCAGCATTTGAAATACCTTGGGGTGTCTAGTTTTTAAAAATATATGATTTGATGGGGTAAACTGCATTGGCCGAAATGACACATGGGGGGAAGAATTACCATATTTGGAAAAAATGGTTTTGAAATAGCAAAACGCTACCTGTACTTATTGCCCCATAACGTGCAGAAAAAAAGCAAAAAAACATAAAAACATTGGGTATTTCTAAACTCAGGACAAATAGTAGAATCTATTTAGCAGGTTTTTTCATTAGTTTGCAGATGAGTAAAAGTTTTTTGTTTAAAAAGTGAGAAAAAGTAATTTTTTAACAAAAAATCCCATATTTTATCATTTTTTTATAGTAAATTAGATGATATGATAAAATTAATGGTATCTAAAGAAAGCCCTGTTTGTCTTGAAAAAAACAATATATAATATGTGAGGGAGCACGAAATGAGAAAGAAGAAAATCACAGCTGAACAGCAACACTGTAAAAAGTTAAAAGAGCCATTGTCCCACAATATACTACGAGTAAGAAACAGTATTGTCCTTAAGGGGTTAAAAAAGATAACAAAGTTGGAAAAGTTCACAAGAGGGTCTCCAGACCCTCTAGAGAACTCTGGTGTAACGATTATGGTGAGGTAGGACCCCAGATGGCAGAGTTAGCCAGGCCAAACAGGAACCAGAAAGTCAGAGAACCAACTGGGTCAGACAGGTAATCAGGATAAGCCAAATCAGAATCCAGAGACGAGGTCAAACAAGCCGAATCAAATACCAGATGAACAGGAATCAGGAGCCAAATCAGGAGACAGGAACGAAGTCAGCAAGCCGGGTCAAACGAAGAAATAGTCACAGCAACTCGTACAGGAAAACCACAGAATACACCAACCAAGGGTGAACCAGAAGAGGAAGTCCAGGTTTAAATAGGGACAGGTGGAGGTGTGTCCTGCATTAAGGAGGTCACCCGAGGCTATAAGAACACGTTATGTATGTAACGTGTAATATTACTTTTTGGCCACACGGTGGCGCTGTGCTACCTGTTTGCCGCGTGGTCGGCCACGCGGTGAAGACGCCGACCGGGTAGCGGTGGTACTAGCTGCCCGGGAAGCCGGCTGAGGAGGCAGCGTTGCGGGACCAGCCACGGCGCGGGACCGGAGAGGCAGGTAAGTCCTTACAGTACCCCCCCCTCGAGAACCGCCCGAAGGGCGACCAGGACCCCTGCCAGGCCTCCCGGGGTATTTGGAATGGAAGAGGCGAACCAGCCGAGGCGCGCGGACTTCGGAGGCGGGCACCCAAGATCTTTCTTCAGGTCCATAACCCTTCCAGTGAACCAGATATTGCAGAGCACCCCGGAAGATGCGGGAATCGAGGATGGAACGGATCTCGTAGTTCTCCGAGGAAGTGACAGAAACGGGACCAGGGCTGGCCAGAGGACGAGTAAAACGGGAGAACAACACTGGCTTCAGGAGGGAGACATGAAACGTGCGAGGAATACGAAGGTTACGTGGCAGGTTCAGTTCATATGTGACAGGGTTGATACGGCGGAGGATGGAGTATGGTCCAATAAAGCACGGTGCTAGTTTTTGCGAAGGACAGCGAAGGCGTATGTGACGGGTAGAGAGCCACACCTTGTCTCCAGGCATATAGGAAGGGGCAGGTAACCTTTTACGGTCATAATACCTCTTTTGTGTCTGAGAAGCAGCTATGGACGCAGAGCGGACAGAGGACCAAACAGAAGACAGGTGTTTTAGGTGTGCGTCCAAAGCAGGTACCCCTACCTCTGGGGTGTCTGTAGGCAAAACAACCGGGTGGAAACCGTAGACACAATAAAAGGGAGTGTGTTGGGTGGAGCCTTGCACGGAGTTATTGAGGGCGAACTCCGCAAGCGGGAGGAGGTCAGCCCAGTCGTTCTGGTTGTCGTTAACAAAAGCTCGTAGATATTGTTCAAGGCGCTGATTAGAACGTTCCGCTGCCCCGTTGGTTTGGGGGTGATAAGCCGTGGAAAAGGACAGGGTGATACCTATGGCTTTACAGAAGGACCTCCAGAACCGGGAGATGAACTGGACTCCACGGTCAGATACGATGTCCTGGGGAATTCCGTGGAGTCTAACAACTTCTCTCATGAAGATGTCCGCGAGTTCTCTGGCTGAGGGAAGTTTAACTAGCGGAACAAAATGAACCATCCTGGAAAAGCGGTCCACGATGGTGAGTATGGTGGTGTAGCGGCGGGATAGAGGAAGTTCCACTATGAAGTCCATGGCAATATGGGTCCAGGGACGACAAGGCACTGGAAGGGGCCGTAGGTGACCAGCTGGAGGAGTCCTGGGGGTCTTGGTAGTGGCACATATGCGGCAGGATCTGAGGTAATCAGCCACGTCTTGTCTCCAGGAGGGCCACCAAAAACGGAGGCCTAGGGCCTGGCAGGTGCGTCGAAGACCAAGGTGGCCAGAAAACTTTGTGGAATGGTGTAACTGAAGTATCCTTTCACGGTACACAGGAGGCACAAACAGTTTGCCAGGTGGAGTATGGGCTGGAGCAGATGGTTGGCTGGCTTGAATGCGTTGCAGGAGGGGAGAAGCAACGGCTAGAGATACAGCGGAGATAATGCGGTTAGCTGGGACGATGGGTTCCGGGTCTGGTTTCTCCTCTGTGGCTGTGCAGAACATACGGGATAAAGCGTCGGCCTTGGTATTTTTAGACCCCGGGCGATAGGAAATAACATAATTAAAACGGGATAAGAAGAGAGTCCATCGTGCTTGCCTGGGGGTTAAACGTTTGGCATCAGCAATATACTGGAGGTTCTTGTGGTCTGTGAGAATAGTAACAGGTATGCGGGAACCCTCCAGGAGATGACGCCACTCAGTAAGGGCGAGGATGACTGCCAGTAGTTCCCGGTTGCCGATGTCATAGTTCCTCTCCGCATGAGAAAAGCGTTTGGAAAAGAACCCACAAGGATGTAGCGGCCCTTCATATGTTTTCCGCTGAGATAAGACCGCTCCAGCGCCGATTTCTGAAGCGTCTACTTCTATAACGAAGGGTTGAGAGACATCAGGGTGAACGAGGACCGGAGCAGACACAAACAGATTCTTCAATTTCTGGAAGGCCTGAACAGCGGAGGCAGGCCAATTATGACAGTCAGACCCCTTTTTAGTGAGCGCAGTCATGGGAGCCACAACCTTAGAAAAGTCTCGGATAAATCGTCTATAATAGTTAGCAAAGCCGAGGAACCTCTGGAGGGCTTTCAGTCCTTGTGGTTGAGGCCATTGCAGAATGGCATGCAGCTTGTCAGGATCCATTTCGAACCCTGTATCGCTAATGACATAACCAAGGAAGGGTACGCGGGAAACTTCAAATACGCATTTCTCCAATTTAGCGTATAAACGGTTTTCACGAAGGCGTGCCAGGACCTTTTTAACGTGTATCCGATGTGAAATAGGGTCCGGCGAGTGGATAAGTATGTCATCAAGGTAGATGACAACGAATTGGTGAAGATAGTCCCGGAAACAGTCATTAACGAATTCCTGAAATACTGCTGGGGCGTTACAGAGCCCAAATGGCATTACTGTATACTCGTAATGGCCAGAGCGGGTATTAAAAGCTGTCTTCCACTCATCGTTCTGACGGATACGAATGAGGTTGTAAGCACCACGTAAGTCCAATTTAGTGAACACCTTTGATCCCTTCAGGCGGTCGAACAACTCGGTAATGAGTGGCAAGGGGTATGTGTTTTTAATGGTGATTCGATTGAGGCCCCGATAGTCTATGCACGGGCGTAGACCGCCATCTTTTTTAGACACAAAAAAGAAGCCTGCACCGGCGGGAGAAGCGGAGCGGCGGATAAAGCCCTTTTGGAGGTTTTCTTGGACGTAGGCCTCCATGGCCTCAGTCTCGGCCGGGGATAACGGATACACTCTGCCCCTTGGGGGTACGGTGCCAGGAAGCAGGTCAATAGGGCAATCATAGGGACGGTGAGGAGGCAAGGAGTCAGCCTCTTTCTTATCAAACACGTCAGCATATCCCTGGTATTGCGGAGGCAGGGTGGTGGTATCCAAAGAGGCGATTTTCACTAAGCATGGTTGAGGGAACATGCAGGAGGAGCACCGCCAGGAAGTGATCTCACGGGTAGACCAATCGATGTCAGGGTTATGCAGCTGCAGCCAAGGGTAGCCCAAGACAATGGGGGCAGCTGGAGTAGTTATCACATGGAGCGTTATAGTCTCTGTATGGAGAACCCCAACTCTGAGACGAAGCGGGATAGTTTCGTGGGTCACCGCTGCAGGTTGAAGAGGTCGACCGTCAATGGCCTCCACGAAGATCGGGGAGGTTTTCTCCTGCAAGGGTATATTGTGGAGCCTGCAGAAGTCATGGTCAATAAAGTTTCCTGCAGCTCCAGAGTCTATAAGGGCTGGAGCCAGAATGGTGCTTTCCTGAATAGTGAGAGATGTAGGCACAAACATACGAGGCGCCCGGTCATGGGGAAAGGCAGCAGAAAGGCCTAGAGGAGGTACCCCAACCCTCCTTAGGCCTTGTAGTTTCCCTGCTTCACAGGGCAGGAACGCACATAATGTCCTTGTTTGCCACAGTACATACAGAGGTTCTGTTGCCGCCGCAGGGATCTCTCCTCCTCAGAGAGACGTGTGGAGCCGATCTGCATGGGCTCCTCAGGCGGAAGAGAAGCAGAGTCAGAAGAAGCCGGACGTGGAACAAAACGTACTGGAGCCCTCCTTTGGCGATCTCGCTGTACCTGGTGTTCCCGGAGGCGCAGATCAATGTGGCCAATGTAGGCGATGAGTTCTTCCAAATCCGTGGGCAGGTCCCGGGCAGCCACCTCATCTTTTAGGCGGTCAGATAGGCCATTAGTGAAGGCAGCAACCAAGGCATCGTTGTTCCATGCCACTTCTGCAGCCAGGGTACGGAACTCAATGGCATAGTCAGATAAACTGCGTGTACCCTGACGCAGTGAAAAAAGACTTGACGAGGCAATATGGCCGCGACCCGGCCTATCAAACACTTGACGGAAAGTGGTTACAAAGTCAGTATAATCGTTGACCACTGGAGAATTGCGTTCCCAAAGAGGAGTTGCCCAGGCCAGAGCCCTGTCAGTGAGTAGGGAGATGACATACCCCACACGAGCTCTGTCGGAAGGAAACAAGTAGGGAGACATCTCAAAGTTAATGGAGCACTGATTGAGGAATCCACGACAGGTAGCAGGATCTCCTCCATATCTGGGAGGAGGTGGTAAACGGAGGGTATGAAGACCTGGATCAGCAGGCGGTGGAACAGCAACAGGTGCAGCAGCAGGCACAGGAGGAGGACCACGTGCTGGATCGGTCCTCGCCAGGAGTGTTTGCAAAGCCTGCGTAAACTGGTCCATGCGATGATCCAGACTTTCAATACGGGCTTCACAGGTAGACATCTTCTGGCCAATCTCCGCGGGGTCCATGGTGACCCTTGGTACTGTAACGATTATGGTGAGGTAGGACCCCAGATGGCAGAGTTAGCCAGGCCAAACAGGAACCAGAAAGTCAGAGAACCAACTGGGTCAGACAGGTAATCAGGATAAGCCAAATCAGAATCCAGAGACGAGGTCAAACAAGCCGAATCAAATACCAGATGAACAGGAATCAGGAGCCAAATCAGGAGACAGGAACGAAGTCAGCAAGCCGGGTCAAACGAAGAAATAGTCACAGCAACTCGTACAGGAAAACCACAGAATACACCAACCAAGGGTGAACCAGAAGAGGAAGTCCAGGTTTAAATAGGGACAGGTGGAGGTGTGTCCTGCATTAAGGAGGTCACCCGAGGCTATAAGAACACGTTATGTATGTAACGTGTAATATTACTTTTTGGCCACACGGTGGCGCTGTGCTACCTGTTTGCCGCGTGGTCGGCCACGCGGTGAAGACGCCGACCGGGTAGCGGTGGTACTAGCTGCCCGGGAAGCCGGCTGAGGAGGCAGCGTTGCGGGACCAGCCACGGCGCGGGACCGGAGAGGCAGGTAAGTCCTTACATCTGGCTCTACTTGCAGGTTGAATACAGGTACAGCATTCAACCATGCAAGCCAATGGAGCCCAGCTTTCTAATCACAATGTAAAATATTAGTAAAATATTTAAAAAATATGGGACAAAAAAGTTTTTTTAAAAAGGTGGTAGCATTTAAAAATATTTTTTTAATACCCATCCAGTTCCAGCAAAATGTAAAAAAAAGTCCAAAAAAGAATAAAATAAATAAAGTTTATTATTATGAGCAAGTGCTAAAGTATCTTCCTAAAAATCTTGACATGGAAAGAGTTAAAGTAAAAGCATTTCAAATGCCAAAGGGGTGTCTAATTTAAACAAAAAAAGAATGGTTTGATGAGGTAAATTGGAGTGGCCAGGCTCAAAGATAGGGCATAGGCACAGACTGACCAAAATTGGGGAAACAAGCGCACTTCCCAAATTTGGCCTTTTAACCCCAAACACCAGAGAAACCCATGCATGGGTGGTATCACTGTACTCGGGAGATGTTGCTGAACACACATTGAAGTAAAATTTGTGTGAAAAAAATTACTACCACAAAGATTTGCAAAGGCTGGTGTCTAGTCTTCAAAGATGACCCTATTAGGACATGGGGCAGTAGGACCAGATGTAAAAGTTGTATAAATATGTATATATATTTAATGTGTTTAGCTCACTCTCATGTCTATGAGCAGATACCGCTCAATATTTTCAATGTACGGGAGACTTGTATGTATACACGACTGGGTAAACCATATGAAGAGGCAGTAGCGTACCTAGCGGGGGGCGGGGGGGGCGGTCCGCACCGGGTGCCGCGCATCAGGGGGGTGCCAACTTGCCGGCACCCGGCACCCCTCCAGAGACGGACAGTAATGTCCGCCGCTGGAGGAGCAGGCTCGCAAGAGAGCGGTATCGGAGGTCTTTAACAGACCTCCGATTCTGCTCCCTTGAGTGATTTTAAGCCGGGTTCCCCTGAACCGGCTTAAAATCACTCAAGGGAGCCGGAGGTCTGTTAAAGACCTCCGATTCTGCTCCCTTGCGATCCGCGCGGCAACTGCTGCTGTGCAGAGGGCACTGTGGGCGCGGCTTCAGTGCCGCCGGGATCTGACAACAAACCCCGGCGGCACTGAAGCCGCGCCCACAGTGCCCTCTGACCCGGAAGAAGACAGTAGAAGAGGAGCGAAGAGGAAGACTGCTGTAAAAAGAAAAGACTGCTGTAAGAAGAAAAGAAGTAGAAAAGAAGGTAGGAAATCATTCATTAAGACTGAGTGACAGTGAGAGTGGATTGGTATGTGTGGAATGTGTGGATTGGTATGTGTGGAATGTGTGGATTGGTATGTGTGGAATCTGTGGATTGGTATATGTGTGGAATCTGTGGATTGGTATATGTGTGGAATCTGTGGATTGGTATATGTGTGGAATCTGTGGATTGGTATATGTGTGGAATCTGTGGATTGGTATATGTGTGGATTGGTATATGTGTGGATTAGTATGTGTGGAATCTGTGGATTGGTATGTGTGGAATCTGTGGTATGGTATGTGTGGAATCTGTGGATTGGTATATGTGTGGATTGGTATGTGTGGAATCTGTGGATTGGTATGTGTGGAATCTGTGGATTGGTATGTGTGGTATGTGTGGAATCTGTGGATTGGTATGTGTGGAATCTGTGGATTGGTATGTGTGGAATCTGTGGATTGGTAAGTGTTGATTGGTAAATGTGTGAGAGTGATGGGTGTTATGCTGTACCGTTTCCAATGTCTTTTTCATTATAATTATGCTCTAAAGTACATCATAACTCCCATCACTCTATACTGTTCCGTACAGTGGCAGAGCTGGGAGACAGAGGCCTTGCACCCCCACCGCAGGGTGCTGGTCAGGTTCTATGTGGGCAATGTGGACGCTGGCTTTGGGGTGTGCAATCTGTGATCTATGCCTGTAATTTAGGGTGTTTTATCTATAACTTTAATGCTGAGTTTTTATGTGAATTCCAATTGATCAATACCTGAAAAGCTGGGTTTG
This sequence comes from Spea bombifrons, assembly GCF_027358695.1. NCBI lineage: Eukaryota > Metazoa > Chordata > Amphibia > Anura > Pelobatidae > Spea > Spea bombifrons. The sequence continues at coordinate 47,235,912 of NC_071089.1, read as the reverse complement.
TGTGTTAATGTGTTGGTCTGTATCTGCTATGCTATGTTTCTATACATTATTTATGTTTACCAGCAATTACAGGATTTGTATGTCTTATTCAGTTGATCAATACCTGGGGTGCTGTTTCCATGTGTTGTTTATTTGATCTATACCTTCAGTGCTGAGTGATTTCCAGTTGATCTATACCTGCAATGCTGGGTTTGTGTGTTCTGTTGATTTATACCTGCAATGCTATGTTTCCATACATTATTTATGTATACCTGTAAATACAGGATATTTATGTCTTATTCAGTTGCACGTGCTGTTTCCATGTGTTGTTTATTTGATCTATACCTGAACTACGGGAGTAATTAAAAGAGAGTTGTGGTTTAGTGACGTAGGGGGCAAATGGACTTTGGGGATGATTACGGGGAGAGGACCTCCCAATGTCACGGTGCAGTCAGAAGAAGGGAAGGCTGTACTGACTCTCACAGTCTTCCCCTGATCTGCAGTGGAGGGCAGTACAACATAATCCCTATCACTATACATCGATCTAGACATTTACAATAATGCAGCATAACCCCTACCACTATATACTAAGCCAGACACTGAAGTGGTAGGCCTACACCACATCAATGGCTTTGTATATAGTGATATGGGTTATGCTGCATTATTGTAAATGTCAGGCCCCACCGTCAATGTGTGCTCAGTATAAAGTGATAGGTGTTATCCTGTATCACCGGCAATGTGGGCCTCAGTATATATTAACAGTTATGTTGTACCACCGTCAGCGCGTGCCTCAGTATATAATGGAAACAGTTATGTTGTATTACTGTCAGCGCGTGTTTCAGTATATAATGATAGCAGTTGTGCTGCACAACTGTCAATGTCTGCCTCAGTGTATAATGATAGTTATGTTGTACTACTATAAGTGTCTAGCTCAGTATATAAAGATAGCGGTTATGCTGTACCACCATCAATATCTGGCTCAGTTATAGTGGTAGGTGTTATGCTGTTCCACTGTAGTATCTGGCTCAGTGTATAGTGATAGGAGTTATGCTGTTTCACTGTAATGTTTGCCTCAATATATAATGAAATTACTTAAGCTGCACCACCGTCAATGTCTGTCTCAGTATAGAGTGATAGGCATTATGCTGTACCACCGTCACTGCCTGGCTCAGTACATAGTGATATGTGTCATGCTATACCACAGTCAGTGTCTGGTTCATATGGTATATATAATCATGAGTCGACATGGCAACACCACTATATATGCAAATGCTTAAATAAAAAGAGAACAATGTTATGGTGACTCCTGATTATAATATCAGAATTTTTTTTAGTTTATAGTGTCTTTAGCTGCTTAGCCAGTACTTAATTTGTAATGTTTGTCACTCATTTGTTAGGGTTATTAAAGAAAGCACTATTATATGTTCAGTAAATGTTATTTAAACATATTTATTTTACTTATAAGTTATTAATTTATTTTTTCAGATTTCTTGTTGTTTACAGTTGACATACAGTTTACAAATTGGTGCAATAAATATTCTTGCCAACATAATTTTGTAGATGTCTTTACATTGGGGGGGGGTGCCACTTACAGGATCCGCCCCGGGTGCCAAATACTCTAGGTACGCCCCTGTGAAGAGGTATATGAAGTATCATTTTATATAGGTGTGGGACACTAGCAGATTTGGAGCTGCTTCCCACACACTAGAGGCGCAGCTTACTTTGTTTATTGTATAAAAACTTTCATTGCTGAGAAACATATCCCTTTAGTTGTATAGTAAATAGGAGTTCCCAAAACATATTTTCAACTGATAAGTATTGCCTCATATATCTCCAAAAAATATTTGAATGGGCTCTCTGCATAGAAAAAGATCAAAACATTTCCAAACTCAGTTTTGTCTGGGACTGTTTAAAATCAGGAAGACAGTGCTCTCTGCTGGTTAGAAATAGCACTACATCTAATAATACCAACTCTAGCAGATATTTAATGGCTGTAAGATTCTTGCTTTCTTTCATGTTAATGGCCTAGAACAATTAATTATGACATTACTGACCACATGCATATGGAATATATATTTATATGGGCATAAGTCAAACACAACAATGTGTTGTTTTGTGAGTGATGATATTTTATGTGCAGGGGTAAATCAAAGGAAATGCCTTATAGCATACCAAGGGCCGGCCCAAGACATTGCGCTGACTGGGGCAAAGGATGAAATGCTGCCCCCTACCAAAACCACATCCACATCCATTATGTTTAATGATTAATACATTTACTAACGCTATCCCACACTCTTACTCTCTCTGATGCTTTCTCACAATCTCATTTATGTCCTCTGGAAGGGCTTTCTTTAGATGTTATTGTTTTGATTGTATCATATTAATTACTATAAAAAAAGTATAAAATATGTTGAAACATTTAGAAAAAAAGTACTTTTTCTAACGTGCTAAATAGATTCTACTACTTGTCCTGAGTTTAGAAATACCCAATGTTCTTATGTTTTTTTTTTTGCTTTTTTCTGAACCCACACCGGGTGCCACTCTTGTCAGCGAAGAACAGGAAACTGAGGCTACGATTCGCACAGGCTCGCCAAAATTGGACAATGGAAGACAGGAAGAACATTGCCTGGTCTGATGAGTCTTGATTCCAGCTGTGAAATTCAGATGGCAGGGTCAGACTTTAGCATAAACAGCATGAAAGCATGGATCCATTTTCTTGGCACACTTTGGGCCCCTTAGTACCAATTGAGCATCGTTTGAACGTGACAATCTACCTGAGTATTGTTGCTGACCATGTCCATCCCTTTATGACCACAGTGGCCTTCTGATGGCTACTTCCAGCAGGATACTGCACCATGTTACAAAGCTCACATCATCTCAAACTGGTTTTGTGAACATGACAGTGAGTGTACATATATACCGTGTTTGCTGGATTATAAAACGACCCCCCCAAAATTTGAATATTAATTTAAGAAAAAAACCAAAAAGCCTGAATATAAGACTACCCTATGAGAAAAAAGTTTTACTAGTAAATATTAATTCACATGTAAACTATTCTTTCATATTTAATAAAAACTATGATTGAAAAAAATTCAATTTTTGTTTTTATTTCCTTTTATTTACCAACCTGCCCCCAGTTAGTCACATCTGCCCCCCAGATATGCCTTATACCCCCTTATATGCCACTCTGCCCCCCCTCAGAAATGCCTTATACCCCCTATATACCACTCTGCCTCCCTGATATTCCCTTTAACCCCCCTATACGCCACTCTGCCTCCCTAATATTCCTCTTAACCCTCTATTTGCCACTCTGCCTCTCTGATATTCCTTTTAACCCCTATATGACACTGTGCCTCCCTGATATTCCTTTTAACCCCCTATATGACACTCTGCCTCCCTGATATTCTTTTTAACCCATATATGCTACTCTGCCTCCAGAAAGCCATTTAAATCCCCCCCCATATGCCACTCTTACCCTCCCCCGACTCACCAGTTCTTTAGACTTCTCCCGTGCTCCAGATTCCTTGGTGTCTAGTGAGGCAGCCAGTGGAGGACCTGAGCTGCTGCTGCAGGTACTTCCCCCGGAGCTTCTATGAATGAGCCCTGGAAGGTCATGTAATGTCATAGAACCCCCATCAGAAGTGGAGGTTGCAGACGCCCACCGGCTGGTCCCCTGCAGCGCTGCGGGGGATCTGGATCTTAGTCTTGTAGTCAGACCTAAATTTGAGGTCCGATTAGAAGACGACCTCGAATACAAGACGAGGGGTATTTTTCAGAGCATCTGAAAAAAACATTGTCTTATAATCGAGCAAATATGGTATATATATATATATAGATATATATAAAACGTGTAAAAAGGAAATAGCAAATTTATAATAATTTTTTGCATGGTAGTTCTCAAATATGTAAAAAAGAAGAAAGAGAACAAAGGAAAATCATAGCGTATACTGTGTTGTAATGGTGTGCCCTATGCTATGTTTTATGATTGCACTCAAATAGTCATAGAGGGTCACTATTTGAAGGCCAGAAATGGCTCCTTGTCATTACATCCACCCTGATGAAGGCCACATCAGGTGCCACCTGGTGACAACAAAATGAAAACGAATACTTTCATCTGGTGAAAACGGATACATACAGGCCGGCTAAGAGCGCTGTGCAATCACCTGTGATTTGATTTAGATGAGTGTTTTTTTTCATGTTTTATTGTGAGTGCAATTCCAAATAAATCATACATTACAGTGTACACTTTGATTATTTCCTTTGTTCTATTTCTTGCACCCTGAGAAAAATAAGCTGATCGTATACCTTCAAACACCTGGATGTGATTAAATGAAGCCATTTTTGAACCTCTATTTGTGAGTGCATTCTGCATACAGTATGATTTTCCTTTCTTCACTTTTTTTAACATATTTTAGAACTACCATCCAAAAAATCAGGTTATTATAAACTTGCTATTTCCTTTTTACACTTTTTTTACACTAAGCACACCTGGGCAATTGTATTTTGTATTTATTTGTATTTTTACAGTGTGTTGTGGGGAATTGCATACTAGTCCCTATGAGAGCTGGTGTATTTCACTGGGTGCTTGGTTCTCACCATATCTATCTATCTATCTTTACATACACACATATATACTCGTGCATATATATATATATATATATATATATATATATAAAACATATTCTATCGCATCTCGTGAAAGTCTCTAGAACACTCAGATCATCAAATTGCTAGGCTTTTTGGTACCCTGATATTTCTGTTATTGACTAAGAATAGGCCATTCCATTAATGTGACTTTTGTGATGGTCAGAACAATAACAAACATTGTTTGAACTTAAATAAACAGGCAGAAAAGCAAATCAATGCACTTGTACAAAAAAGAACTCATTAAAACCCAACTCAGAAAAGAATAGGACTTAGGAATTAACAAAAATGCACACATCTAAGCAGCTGAATGATAGCATAACTGCTTAAAGTTAGCATACAATTTGAATTGTATTAAAACATGGGGCACTCAACACACAGTTCTCTTCTATGGGGCAGAACTCCTATAGGACTCTTAATCTAATAAGACATGCAGCCACATGCTTCAGAATATGATGGAATGGAAATTGCAATTTCGGAGTTGGATAGGTAACTTTTGACTTCCCCTGCTGTAATGCATACTTTTGTGACAAAACAGTCTCACACACAATATATTTTGCTAGCACTAAGGATACAGGACACATTTCCTGCACATATTTAAAACCTGTATAAAGTATTTCATATAGAAGGTGGTAAACAATGACAGTGTTCTCGTAGATTCTTGATGAATATGTTTGTAATATGTATAAAACATACAGTTAGCAAGTGCTATCCAAATGAGAATATAATTTCCAAAATGTAATTGTTCAAATAAGCATATAATTGTTTGGAAGTCTTAAACAAGGGGTGTGTGCATTTGAAGGCTCAGTTTGGATATAAGGAAGAACATTGCCTACTAATATAGCAGTTTTGCATTTATGCTCACATAGGATCACAGAAACTAAATGTTCATAAATATTGGTTAAAATACAGCACTTAAAATATCACAAAAGCACCCAGAATGTGATCTCTTGAGTTCAATCATTGCTTTCTGAAATCTTGTGTTCTGTTCAAATGAATGCAGAAAAACAGCCATCTTCTAATATGAAACCATTCCTTGGTCATCCCTATATAAAACCTGACATTTATTCATGGCTAGTTAATTTGAGGTTCTACTTTGCAATTGTGTAGGTTTTTACGGCTAGAGAAACTATTTTTCCCATAAGACCATTTTATTTTAAAAGAATAAAGAGTTCGCAGGATAAAAATGATCAGCTGGACAGCATGCTATCACTTTTAACATTTTTTTTTTCATAACAACATTGGCAACCATGGTAGCAACCATATTAGTCTTCACATTATTATTATTATTATTATTATTCATATTAGTCTTCACAAACTGATCACTGTCTAGAGGTATACATAGTCACAGACTGATTAAAGATGAGGCTTCTGCCTTTAAGTCTTGCAGGTGTGAAACTTCTACCAGGGGAGGTAGTAACAGGAAAGTGATTTTAGTGATCACTGATACAATGTCCAGTGCAGGGATTGCAATGCTGCTACATATAAGATGTGCAGCTGGCATATGTCCAAGCGCAGTACCCATGGAACACTGAGTAAGAGGATAGGAGGTATAATGTGGGTGAAGCCAATAAGAAACCAAGGACTGAGTCTCTACATAAGAGAAAATGGCCAGACCAGATGAGCTGAAGGGTTCTTTTTGGGCGTCAACCTACATGTTTCGATGTTAAGGTAACCAGGTAACGCAACAAAGACTACAGCTAGAGACATTAGTAGCAGAAAGAGAGAGATCCCTGGTCAGGCCTCACCTAGAATATTGTATACAGTTCTTGAGACTCCATCTCCAGAAAGATTTTGATATTCTAGAGAGAGTTCAGTAACGAGCTGCTAAAGTGGTGAATGGTTTGCAGAATAAAAAATATCAGGAAATACAATGGGATCTCAATATGTAGAGCTTAGAGGGCAGAATTGAGAGGGGAAATGTGACAGAAACATTTAAATACTTAATGGGATATAACAAAGTATATGAAGAAAGTTTATTTCAACCGAGAAAACAAAAGGTCGGCTTCAACTGAGAAAACAAAAGGTCATAATCTAAAACTAGAGGGTTAGACATGTAGATATAATGGTAAGGAAGTTTTACATCACTGAGCTGGTGGTTGATAAATGGAATTTAAACATGCATGGAACATATGCTTTCCTGAATCTAACACAAGACCCAGGACTATGTAACGTTTATGTCTTTCATGCAGAAAAAAACAGGCAGGCAGGTTTTGATCTGCCATCAAATTCTATGTTTTTATGTATCTTTTCTGATCTGGACCTGGAAAAACTCCCCTCTAAATTGTCTATACCACAACTTAGCATAATAAAGGAATTACATTCCATGTTTGTATTAATATATCTATTAACCTTCACACTATTGATGTACGTTAAATGAGGATTTTCATTGATTTTGCTAATTGTACATGCATTTTATTTAGGCTTTAACACTCTTGATGAAAACACTTGGTAAACAGTACCAGCCAAACATCTTTTTCAGCGTACGTCATAACAAAAAGAAAAACAAAAACTTGTGCTCAACAAGTATGGCAGCATTTTTGCGCCCCTAGTGCACCTACTTTTGAAGGCTACAACTCCAGGTTGATGGAAGTTGTAGTCCACAGAAGTTCATTAACATATTTTCTTCCAGCATGCTAGGTAGCTGATGCATTGTGAGATCCGTATCAGCTTTGCAGCACGCTGTCATTTTAACATTTTATTTTATGACAGTATTGGTTACCATGGTAGCAACCATGTTAGTCTGTTTACTACATGAACTGATCACCACCTACAGGCAGTGATCATGTATGTGTGTGAGGCTTCTGTCTTTTACTTAAGTAACCCATGAACACGTGAAACTTCCACCAGGGAAGGTAGGAACGCAACAGAAAAGTGCTTTTAGTGATCACTGAATGCAATGCTCAGTGTAGTGATTACAATGCACTACACATAAGATTTTGAGCTGGCACCTTGTCTCCTACATACGTGACATGTAAGCAGGGCCGGGCCAAGACAAAATGCCGCCTGGGGCGAAGTTTAAAATGCCGTCCTCCTATTATCTACCCTTCCTCTCCTTCCCTCCCTGCCGCCCCCCCATTATCTACCCCCCCTTTTACTTACCTTTCAGCAGTCCTGCGATGAGTCTCCCTGCTCGGTCTCTGTGTAGGCGCTCAGCATTACAAGCCAGCACTGAGACCGAGCTAGAGGGCTCGCAAAGGAGAGAGAGAGAGGGGCGCCGAGCAGGTACTAACAACTTGGTAAGCCAAAGTGCCGCCCCTTCAAAAGTGCCGCCTGGAGCAGTTGCCCCACTCGGCTCCATTGTCGGGCCGGCCCTGCATGTAAGGGGTTAATTAACATTATTACATAGCTTCGATATATAATTCACCTGGATTTATCACTAAATAAACTCTATAAACTCACATTTTCATAATGGAAATGTCCAAGCACAGCTACTCATCTAGCACCAATGTATTGAGAAATATTTTAATATAAATCCTTTTCTAATGAAAAATAAACATGTCTTTTTTATGGATATACAATTTCCAAGAAAATAGGAGGGTCAAAGAAGGTGCTGGTGCACACAGGTTAAGGCCCAAAGGGGCTGGAGCCACTCAGTACCTCCTGTCATTCCCCTTTCCTTACGGAGTGGGCACTAATAATACCTAAGTATTTTATTATTTCTGTGTTCTGTTCCACTTTTTGCCCCCCTTCTGTTAAATATTATTTGGTAAAAAAAGTGCATTTTTCTCTCTATTAAAAATAGAGAGCTATGTGAGACTAGAGGAATTGGCTGTGCTAACCAGCTTACCTTAAGGTGAGTGCTCACTCAGATGTCTCGTATTTCACCTCACTTGTGTCATTACAGAACAAACATCTTCATAATTTTATCACAAGGGAGCTGACAACCTTAGATGCGCAGTTTTTTCCTTCTTGGCTCTGGTCAGAAAAAATGGCTTGACTTACCATTAAAATCAAGGGCTTTTGTCCACATTTATCCACATTTTACCACACATTTTTTTAAAACCCAAAATAAAAACACAAAGTCATGTTGTTTTTATTTATTCCTGCAACAAATCATGGCTGCAGATGATGCAGCTTTTCCTGTTTTAAAGATCAGTTTGGTCATGTATGAAGAAATCATCTCAACGAAGATTTCATGTAACTACTTTTTTTTTTTTTTAACCAAAATTACATTGTAACACACAAACACTGTCTTGTCTTTAAGGCACAGCACATCATTATGCACATTCTGATTGCCAAACCTATATAATAAGCAGCTTGATAGCCATTTCAGATCTCACCAGCCTCTTACAAACTTCCCCACACCTCCAGAATAATAAAACAGAAACATTACACCCACTTTCAAAATCAGCTGCTAATAAAGTCACAGTAAATTATTATTATTTTGTTGTCAATAATTTACAAAAAATTACAGGTCTAGACATGATTGTCATCATACAACTGGAGTGCATTCTAAATTCAGATTTTCCGGGTTAGGTAGGTTTATATCTGATTTACACCTCAGTGCTGAGAATAAGATCCCATATTGAGGAATGTTGAACACCCCCATCTTCGCTCAGAAAGCACGTGTCGGATTTTGCCAGAGTCCTGCACATGTTTTGTTAGAACTTCTTTGGTGCAAGATCTAGTGGTCTTCCATTGACCAGATGCCTTTTATGCAAGACCACAAATTATACTTGTGCAGCACTGAAGATTATATGTCTTTATTTTTGCCCCTCTTGCCACAGTCTGAATTGTTTTGTCATTCCCACTGGTTTGTTCAAGATATTTCTTCCTATTTTTAAGTCAATCCATGTGTGTAAAAAGCCAGAGGCATTCAATCACACATACAAATTCAGTGTGTAATTAAAATATATATATTTATATACATATAAAAAAGGTTGTCCAAGATGCAAATAGTTACAAATATTCTAGTTCCAGTGCTTGATGAAGAGCCAAAAGATCTGAATGGCTTGATATTCTCCAAAAAGGCATGTTATTCTGTGGTAGAAAAGAAGAAGAAAATGAGACATTGCAAATAAAAATATTAATTTCTTCATATGCTAACAATCGTCAGTAACACAATTTGTTGTAATATGTTCTATTCTTTCTAAGTTACTCTGCTTTAGATATGAAAACTATGTTGTATTGTATGCTTTACGTTTGATTGGTTAGCTGTTATAGTCTGAATAGTCAAATAAATAATAAATATATTGTGAATAAATGTAAAAATCTCTGTTTTTTTCCCTTGGTCTCCTGATATAGGCCAGATTTTAGTTGCCCAATAAATATTTTCTTTATATTACTTTAATTCCTTTGGATAATGTTGTGTAACTCAACGTTGCTAGTGCTTGCTTCTTTCCCTGGACTGGGCCTTTTAAATAAATAGTTTTCAAAACAATATAATAAAACAAAACTTTTTTACATCTACATGAATTTAACAAAATTATTCATTTTTATGAATTCGTCATAATACTGACTATACTAAATGTGTAGTGTGTAAAAAGGGAGAAAAAATATCTCTAAAAATATTACATACAATAATTGAAATTTTGTATTTGGTAATATCATTTTTAGTACTATGCACAATATAATAAAAACATCAAGCATCTTCTGAGGTACTTTTTGTCATTATGAAGCTTCAATTATGATACAAAAGTTAATTTTTCGTAACAATAAAATAGTATCATGTACACTGTGCCTTTCACCAAACCAGCTGCACCTTCTAGTTGTCTTAACCAGAAAAATATATGAAACCAATTTAGGTTTGTATAGCCAAGTGTTAACGTTTGAAATTTATAAGGTTCCATTTTTTATTATTTAACACTTGGGTGTATCAAGCACACTATCCTAAATTGGTTTAAAAGTAAAAAAATTTTTGCTACTCTAGAAACAACCTCAGGAGATTCTAAACGTATATTTCTAAAAACATTTGGGCTTACTTTTCAAGGAATCTCATCCCTAAGAAATGGTCTGTTGATTGCATTATTCTACAGTATTAGTTGCTATGGTTATAACATTACTTCTAAAAACAGATCCTTCTTTGCAAATTACTCAGATGTCCAGATGAACAGAATGGCTATTTTCAGAAACCAAGAACATTTTCAAGGAGTGATAAGCTTAAATTTAACTATATAATGTACACTTTTAAACCAATCTAATATGGCAGGAAAAATGTTTCTGATATAATGTTCTTTTTCAAAAATAAACTAGTAACTGGTACATTCTTCTATTGGGAATGCCATTGGGTAAACTCAGGGCCATACTGTGGAGACTGTGGTGCTTCCTGGGCGCAGTCATTTGCTGGTGGCCCAGTGTGGAGCTTTAAGACATGTACAATACAGCAGCATAGACCTCTATTCTGCTCTTGTGCTCTCTAAGCAGAGAAATGAAGAGAATCAGGTTATGATACTGTAACCTGGCACTCTATGCATCCCTGGTAGCTCACAGGGAAGTGGAGAAAGGAGATGCTACAAGCGTGATAGTGGGTGCAGTATGATTTGGACACTTGGCCTGGTCACGGCTGCCTTCCTTGGCTCCCCTACACTTACTCCATTTGGTAAATAGGTTCAACACGCATAATACACATCAGTGCTTTACCTTTTTTGCTGCCTGTTCTTCTTCCACACCATCCCCAATCACAACATACACTACTTTTCTTCCGAATCTTTGTATTATTCGTTCAAAGCAACTTTCTTTCCCTAGAACAAATATAAGCGCAGAGAGTATAATTACTCAATAAATTGAAAGATTCTCAATTTCGGTGGCACTAAGCACACCACCACCAACACATTTTTTCCATGCAAAACACTGTGTTAAAATGTACGTAGTATTTTAGGTCCTCAGGGCATTTCAATTTTTTTGACCAATAAGTAAACTGCTCATATATGAGATATTTAAGATAAGCTTTATGTCTCTGATATCTTCTGAACATACGATTTTTATTATATTTTATTTTAATTGTGTTGGCTAAATTCAAAGTTAGAAAGGGGTGTATCTACAAAACTTCAGAATGGCCATTAAACATAGAACAGAAAATAAAGATATTATTCATGTTGACAAAAGTACCACTAAGTTTAAACACTTACAGATGAAACTGTGTTATATGTGAAAAATGTTTCTGCTCACACAAACACATATAAAGTATAGAATGCCAGATTATGATTAATATACAAAGCTTGTCCAATAAGTTCTCATTTTAAAGCATGTTCTTTTTATCATCACAGATATATAACTCCTGTGATGTGATAAATATTATACACATCATTTTTAATTTGCCAACAATACTCGTAACACTTACCTATTTTCGTTGCACTGTAAATATTCTCAATTGGAAAGACTCCTCCTAAGCTATATAGCAGGACTTTTGAAAGTGCTGGGATGAGCTGGGTCGTAGTTACCAACACATTCACACTATTACTTCTGCAAAAAGTTCAACAGCATTAAATCGAACATGTTTTGAGATCAAATTACTATTTCTGAAAATAAAAAAGGGTTTTTAGAGTTTGAAAATCATGCTACCTTGTGTTGCTTATTAATTTGGGGGAGTATTTAATGGCTAGTGTTATGTTCCTGTCATAATTCCTTTGACAGTTCTTAAAAATATATTTTAATGCCCAGTGTGCTCTTCAAACCACATCTATATATTTACTGCATCAATACATGAGTATATTTACTCATGTATTTACTGTAACCAATACATGAGTATACCTCAAACACCTTCATAACCATTTTAGCAGCGAAATGAATGTATAATCCAGAATAGGTTCACTGCCTATTACTGTGAGTCATGACTACACTTATATCTAATTTACATTAGTCTGGCAAAAATAAATGAGAGAAAAAAACAAGTCTTATGTGACATCATAACTATGCATTTAGTGATGAAATATAAGCACGCATTTAGACTTACCTTGTGCTAATGAGTGATAGTGATTTAAGTGCATTTGAGAGCCAGGAGTCTGTCAGGACTTCAAGGTCTGCACGCAATTGAAGCCAGGCTTCTCTCTTAGCTGGGCCAAAAAGTCCTTCAGCACAACCAGACAGGAAATCATGGATTAAATGCTGGTTTTATAGAAACATGAAATGTTTTCTTCTACAATTTTTCCCAATATTTTAAAAAAAATCTATACGCAAGCACCTAATTATTCAATCGCTCAATAAGGGAAATCTGAGTCATCATACCAAATGCCTTTGTTTATTAAAAAATGGACAGAAATATGCTATGTGAGCAGAAAGAAACTGCAGAACCTATGGCAACTGTTATTTATATAAATACCGCTTTCACAAAAAAACATCTCATAAATACAGTTATCTTAAAGCAATCCTACAATTAACAAAATGTAATAGTGATTTTGTAGGCTTGCATAGTTTATTTATTCCTGGTTTGAAAATTGACCTCATGTTCTATTATATGTTATACTGGTGAGTCACAAATTCATGCAGTAAAATTTAAAAATGTGTCAAAATATCAAATACTGAAAAGGTCAAGGGAAACCATCGTCTTTTATTTGTCAGCCGACACAATGAATAGGGTTTTTTGGCTTAACCCCTTAAGGACAATGGGCGGTCCCTAAACCCATTGAAATCAATGCATTTTGAGCCCGCACATGTACGGGCTTTGTCATTAAGGGGTTAAAATAGGCTATTTTACTTATTACTTATGAGAACCTGAGATATGTGGCAAAATAAGGCAATTTTATGTCCTGAAACTGCTACCTTCTCTCTTCCCAAAAAAAGGGAACAGTCGCTTAAAAAAGGAGAAAAATAGAATAATTGAAAGTAAAAATATTTTAAATTCTAAGATTCAAGTTTATGTGACTATAGTGGTCCAAAAATATGACTAAAGACTCTTCTCTTGGACGTCTAAATTCCTTTCATTTTCTTTATCCCATGTGATGCACTTAAGTTGGGTTTCAAACACACAGACACATACATATATACAGTATATATATATATATATATATATATATATATATATATATATTATTTTAAAATGTGAACACATTACATGGGGTCAATATGCTGTAAAACGTAGGCTGTTTTCACTTTACAATTTAAAATTAAATATGTTTAAAGTTCTCATGTTTCATTTGAATCAACACTATGAAAAATAATTATGATGGCACTATGTTGCAAATGGTCTGCATTTATTTGTCGCAAATTAAAATCACCGCATTCAGTGACAGGTACTTTCTGCATTCATCTTATTTGCTTTAAAAATGTTTTTGAAAAGTAGATTATATAGAATACCTCCAACATTGTTCTTGTAAGTATTGTAAAGTTCTTTTACTCGTCTGTAACGAAATGCCAGCTTCCGCATCCAGTCCACACCACCCCGGACACCAGTGGGTAAACAGAGAGTGGTGCTGCTAGCCGCTGCACGAAAGCCATCAGTTGCAAAACTGTAAGAACTTCAGAAGACAAAATTATTAATCTACTTTAATAGTTTACATTTTTTCTAAGTAATGTTACAATGAAAAAAGCCATATCCGAAAAAATAATTTTAAAAGAGTAGTTGAATCAAATTTGTGGAAAAATACATTTGCATATTTTAGACTTTTTTAAGTTTTAACCAAAAACTAAAGCCTGTAAGGACTAATTTATAAATGTTTTAAAGCATATCTCACATATTGTTAGTACTGATATATAATATTTATTATGTTTTGTAAGGCAACAAAAAATAATTTTGTAAATTAGATGGTAATGGTTCTTATCATCCATCAGGTATGTTGTATATCAGTATTTCTTCCATTTATCACTGAGGTAGGTTATTTCTTTAAAACAATTTTATCTACAACTTATAACATACATATATTCTGAAAAAAAGTTACTAATAATCTTGATACACAACACAAAGAAAAACAATGAAGAAACAGTCAGACCAAACTTTTATATGTAGTTATTTAAATATTAAGCATTACAACCTAGTGATCTGGATTAGCTAGGTAAGAACACTAACAGCATTCGGTTGTGCCCCTGGCAGAAATTGTGACATGTTGCCATTTATTTTGAAAATATGACTGATTATTTTATTTGAGGCTAGTGATCATATGAAAATGCCAATCAATACTGTTCAATCACTTATTAGGAAATGGAAAATTTTGGGATCTCTTAATACCAAGCCAAGATCAGGCAGACCAAGAAAGATTTCAACCACAACTGCCAGAAGAATTGTTTGGAATACAAAGAAAAAGCCACCAGGAATGAGTCATGAGACTAAAATAGAGCTTTATGGTCACAACCATAATCGCTATGTTTGGAGAGGGGTCAACAAGGCCTATAGCGAAAATAATTTTCATCCCCACTGTGAAGCATGGTGGTGGCTCACTCATGTTCTGGGGGTGTGTGAGCTCTAAAGGCACACGGGTTCTTATGGAAATTGATGGTACGATGAATGCAGCATGTTATTAGAAAATACTGGCAATTTGCATTCTTCCACACGAAAGCTGCGCATGGGACGACAATGACCCTAAGCAAAAGGCCAAGTTGACCCTCCAGTGGTTACAGCAGAAAAAGGTGAAGCTTCTGAAGTGACCATCACAGTCTCCTGACCTTAATATCATCGAGCGACTCTGGGCATTTTGCCATGAAGAATGGCAGCTGTACCACCTGCAAGAATTTGGGGCCTCATAGACAACTATTACAAGGACTGCTCGCTGTCATTGATGCTAAAAGAGACAGTACACAGTATTAAGAATTAAGGGTATGCATAATGGGTCAATATGGGTCATTTCATTTTTTTCTCTGTTGCCATGTTTTGTTTTATGATTGTGCCATTCTGTTATAACCTACAGTTGAATATGAATCCCATAAGAAATAAAAGAAACGTGTTTTGCCTCCTTACTCATGTTTTCTTTAAAAACGGTACGTATATTACCAATTCTCCAAGGGTATGTATATTCCCTATTACCTTAGGTCCTGTCCATTGTCATCTGAGGAAACATCATCTACGTGGACTTGATCACATTCCTAAAGACAAACAGAATACAGAAAGTTAAATTAGGTGGGTGATTAGTGCCATTAACATTCAATTTTCTTCTTCTTAATAATGGTAATCATTCCTGTTTCCAGGGTTCGCTAGCTATAGTTTGCCCATTTTGCTCACTAGTGGCAGTGATCCCTCATTTTATGAATTCAGCGACCTTCAAATTATAATCAGTAAACCTTCCTACGTAGTATCTGCATTTTTGAGGCATAGTAGTGAAACAAAAAAAACTACCTACTGTTTTCTGCTTTTTATGTTATCTTTTATTCCCTGTCAGTGTTAAAAGCAATTCACCCCTATGGCCCGTGAAAATATTTTAGGTCCCTGTGTTTTCACTTATTGTTGTGGTCTTTCCTTTTATTTCATTTTTATACAACATCTGTAGTCATAAAATGAATCGAGCTTCATGCTAATGACTGTTTTTTTTAATTTCTGTGCACTGTGTGATTAATGAGCCCCTGACTAAGACATGTTGGAGCTGCTTTTAAACATTTTGTGGCTAAGTGACAGAGAAGAGTGAAATTGTTTTTAAACATTTTGGTAGGTAATAAACAAGCAGGGTATTTTTACATTATATAAATGTATACATTTTTTATTGTATTATGTTCTTTAGATTTTACTATTTTTTTTTACTTATTTGCTGTTTTTTTTTGGCACAGCTAGGAATAAGCATCAACTTATAAGTCGTTGTTTGATTTTTATGAACGACACCAAGAGATGGCACTGTGGCTCAGCTTTTGGAACTCAACTTTTTCAAACTGAAAAATTAAAAGCATAAAACACAGTGGACATTAATTCTTATTGAAAGCTGTCATTTATAAAAACATCATCTAATCTTCTACAAATAATTTTTAATAATTCAAATAATTATTGAATTCCTCTAGAACAGGCACGCACAATGTTTATTATAGCATGGGTGTATACAACCAAAGCTGTTTCATATCCTGCTCAATAAAGTTGCCTTACTGTTCATTAACTGGTCATCAGCATTAATATCGAGAGACCTTTAATTTGTAGTGACTGATAAGACGATTTTCAGCAGCTGTCCTTCTCATTAACACTGACACCTGCGTCATTATTTTAATCCCATGGACAGATCATTCAGACCACTTTTCTGAACTATTTCATGGTCCTAACATATCTAGAAAATGTCAACTGCGTCCAAGCCTGCTATGTTTTAAATTGTGTGTGTGTGTAAAGAGGGTCAGGTTTCCCACTAGGCAACATGGACTCCTAATTATAAACATGTATTACGCAGCCTGATGCCATGCCCCGTAGCTTGTTCATTTGTCAATATTTTGTTTGTACATTTCTCAAAGAAGTGATTTCTTGATCTACAACAAGAGAGATACTCAACAGAGCTTCAATTAATTGAAATGCCAGTCAGCATTATGCATGAATGCGTACCAGTTCTGATTTAATGATACAGGAACTCTTTTAAAGTGAGAAAAGTCCTGATATTATATAGGGTTGACACGTACGCCAATACACATGGCAAGCACATTGAGGGGAATGGGGAAAACTGCAATAGTGGCAAAATTCTGTCCTGGTCAACTAGGATAGGATATACGTTATGTTATACATTTGCAATTAGCAGCATTCTTGCTCATAAAAGGCAATGATGTAAAACTTCAGAATTATACATTTGAGTCTAAGAACCAAGCCGGGGAACCACCCGGAAGACTGGGAAGTAGTAGTGTAACAGAAGCTGTTTCGGCTTTGACCTGCTCAAGAATGTGTCGCCGGTGACAACCTATCATCCCAAATCCCAATTTTGTAATCCTGCTGTTAGGGTCATATTCATCAGAATGACAGTTTCAAATCACCAACTTAACTATACAGTAAGAAGGGCTAATTCCCACAAGATGGGCTGAATAGGTGAAGTGGATTTCAAGAAATCTTACTTTTTGAAGATTCTAGTATTCTAGGACAATTTTAATTTACTAAGTGTACATTCAGTATCTGTTAATCATTCTCATTTTAATCTTACTAGATTTAAACATATTGACTTAGCCTTTGTTTAAGTGTACATGAAGTATGTCTTTTAGGTAATCATTCTCATTTTAATCTTATTAGATTTAAACATATTGACTTAGCCTTTGTTTAAATTTTACTTTTCTATGACCTTACATTCATAGCAACATAGCATGATTAAAAACATACAGCACTAAACTAAACTACTCCAAGCACTTACAAACTGATGTTCACAATTACACATCAGAAAAAATCCGATTACTATTTTAGCCTAGTTCAGTCCAGATCTGGCACTTATCTGAGTTGATATTTGCATACAAGGTGTCATAAGTTACATATTGAGAAAATACTACAGTTAAATATAGAGGGGATGAGATAGAAACATTTAAATACATAAAAGGGATTTAAAAAGTACAGGGAGAAAGTTTACTTCAAATATGGACAGACGACAGGCCAGAATCCAGAAGTAGAGAGTAAAAAGCTTGGATCAGACTCCCAGCTGTGGTAGATGTTAATATAGAAAGGTATAAAGAATATCCATGGTATAGGCATATGGCTATCCTGAGATGAGAGACAAGGACTGCTTAAAGTTTCAGTGTATACATTAAGAAAAAAAATGGACAGACAAGAAAGGGTTACTCTCTGCTGTCAAATTCTGTGTTTCTGCATTCTAATTTCAAGCGAGATTATGGACAAGATACTATTTTAGTTAAAGCACTTCTGGATAAACTTGCATTAAGTTCTTGAAAAATCTGTGAACAAATTCACTTAGGTTTGTTTGGTAAACACACAAGTTCTATATCCCCGTTCATCAACTGAGAGGACTTCAGCTGTTCAAAAGTGCCATTACCGACCAAATATAGTAACATGCACAGCAACGATCCTGGCTTACCTCCAAATCATTAAAAAATAAGTGTGCATCGGCGAGGTTGAAAATCATTTCTTCCATCCGCAGTCCAAGAGTCACAGCTGTTGGAGAATCCTTTAAAACATGAACAATTATAGAGATTCCGTGAGTATTACAACTGAAATGAAAAAAGTCACAGTGAGAATTCTATCACTATCCATAATTTAGCAACGTTACTGGGAAGTGGGCTGGTACGCCTAGCATCCTTTTTGCCCGTATCATGTCCTAGACAGTCCACCTTTACCATGGTTAGATAGGCACCGACATAGGTTTAAATAATGAACTACAAAATTCAGAGGTCCCAAGTCTCTCGGAAATGTGGTTGTTTCTCCCATGTCTCCCCATTTCCTTTTCCGCAGTTTTGCTTCTTAGTTGCCTCATTTTGTTCTTCTGTCTTCTTCCTTGCCCGCTTTTTCTTTTCAACCCCATTAACCAGGTAAGCCTCCACAAACACACCCTCTACCCTGAAGGGGTGACAGGCTGCCCCCCCATGGGGCACGCCGGGGATCTACCTTTTGGGGGAAGTACTTCAAGAGTCCAGAATATTGCTTACTACATGAATCTGTCTGCATAATTGTGTGCAGAGGCTCCACTCTCGAGGAAGTGAGAGGCATGATTAACAGGGCTGATTCCGTGAAGAAGCGGACAAAGAAAAAAGACTGGAAAACGGTCAAACGAATTGGCAAGAGAAGTGGAGCTGCAAAAAAGGAAACAGGGACATGGAGGCAGTCAGAGGAGAAGGTAGGGAGATATTGAGACAGTGTGAGAGAGAAAGCGCGTGAAAGCGTGAGAGAGTGAGTGAAAGTGTGAGGGTCCCGTCTTGTTTTCATTTGTACGAAATAACAAAATTAGCACATTTTGTTACAATAAAATTTTTTACGAATCTGAATCTAATTTGGAGTGAAAAATACCACATGCTTTTCTAACAATTTGAAACGAAGCGAATAATCTTCTGTGAATTAACCAACTAATTTAAAAAATACACATAATCAAGGAAAGCAAAACACGCACATTGTAACCACATGGTAACATACTTCGTATTCGTGTTATAAACATTACACATATGTAACATTTTGACACAACTGTGTCCCTTCAGCGATTTTTGACGGCATACAATTTATGAAGTACCCAGACCCCCTACCAATCTCCATGAAACCTATTTTCCAAACTTGGGACCTCTGAAAATGTACTATTTGGGAAAGGGAATGGAATACCTGTAGGCTACTCAATGAATAAGTAGGACTATATTAACCAAAAACTCCTTAAACATTATACATACACTGAAAGGAGTGTATGTGAATCAAGACAAATACATTTTGGCCAGCTGTGAGAAACATAACAAAATAAAAATAAATTAATAAAATTAGTAAATTACATGCTCTACAGTTCGAATGAACGCTTTCATATCTATAAATTGGTATACACAATGGAGGTAATTATTGTAATCCTTAGAAAGGTAAAGAATACAATGTGCACTTTTTTCCTTCAAAACAAGGGACTGATAAACACTGCACATTTATGCCAGAGTTGGGTGAGTCCTCTATGTCAGAATGTAACTTCTCTGATCCCAAGTCCCTATTACAAGTGAAATCCTAAAACACCGATAAGTTTACAGATGCCAGCAAGAGATCAATGTCACAGTGTGGTAAAAATACTGTTAATAAGGGAATAGGAATGTTGCATATAAACTTAACAGATGATGACAGACACATGCGCAGTATCATCAACAACATTTTATTGAACCCAATTCCCTACTGAGAAAGGATTTGTACTCCATCTTATGTTACAGAAATGGATTGTGATTATGCCTACAGGACTACAAAAAAGACAAGGTAATATCAGAGTAAGTGTAAATACGCCATAGCTGGGGTATTATCTGGAACCAGTTTTTAATCCATTTCAGAAGGCCGGAGTAAAGAACATCACTTCCAATTCACACTGTCCTATTGGGCCGCTCCTGCATGGCACCCAGGGTAAGGATCATTTTCCATCAAGATTGGTTTTCATTCTAGCATTCCCACGGCAGGATTTATATGAATGAATCTGTAAATACTGACTCAATTTGTTATGTTATATACTACTTGTTATGTCCTGTCTACCCATTGTACAGCGCTACAGAATATGATGGTGCTGTATAAAACAATAAGTAATAATGATAATAACATGATGTTAGTAAGATAAGTCATGTTTTGTTTGAACTTGTTGAATATTTTACTGTGGCAAGGAGCTAAAATATGTGCTTGGGAATTTACTGATCTGTGACATATTGCATATTTCCTGCTGAATGACACAATAATTCTATAATGTGTTGCCAACTATTTTAAAGTGTTTTTATATACAAGCTATAATTTATTACTGTTTTTTTCTTTAAGTAAAATTATGCCAGAAGTGTGTAGGTTTACATATTTTGGGGTCAATTAACACTGATAAGTAGCAAGCTGTTTCATATATACAACTGTATGCCAAGGACGTACCCCAACTTGGGATATCCAAATACCCATTCAAAAAATAAAGATGTATGTCCCTCTAAGATTTGAAAGTAATCTTTATGGTTTCAGTATGGAAATATGTTTATATACAGGTTCTGGAAATTAATCTCAAAACATTACGAAGCTGGAACAAAACAAGTGGGGCCTCCACTCTAGGAGGAAATTTGGTAGGCTAGCCACTCTTGGGGTGGTTTACCAATGTTCATAGTCTTCTCTATTTGTGGATACTGGCTCTCGCTGTGGTTCACTGGATTCCCAGAGCTTTTATAAATGGCTTGGTAATCTTTTCTAGCGTGATAGATGTCAATGACTTTGTTTCCCATTTGTTCTCGAATTTCATGTGGCATCATGTGGGACTTTTTGAAACCTTTTAGCCTACTTAACTTTGCAGGACAAGTTCTATTTAATTGATGTTGAGATTTAAACGGGCTGGCAATATTCATGCCTGGGTGTGTCTAGTGAAACTGAACACATTTATCAATTAAATTAATTAAATTAAATGGTATTAAATTTAGCATTATATTAAATTAGTTGATTTATATCTTAGTGGGCAATTACTTTTTCACATAGGGCCAGGCAAGGTTGGATAGCTTTTTTCCTTCAATACATGAAATCATCATGTAAAAAAGCAAATATAGAAGAAATCAGGAAGGAGACAAATAATTTTTGAAGGCGCTGTATATTTTGGATAAGATAAGATAATGTAAGTAAGAAGAACAGATTCAACCTTTTTATATTATACTTATTATACTATTAAAAACCAAATGTACAAATCAGTATACTGCACTCTGCCTTACTCACAATATTGTACCATGTAAATTGAAGTGTTTTGGCATCTTTGTGCCTGTTCCTTGTTGTACTGAAAAGATGTTTCTCAATTTGTGATGTATGACATTATGTGAAGAACAGAAAAATAATAGAAACTCAAAATTTGTCTTCTCAGGGTAACCTCTGCATTAAGGTTTCAATGCTGTGTGTTAATTACAATGTTATTATAATGTGTGGCTGACAGTTCTAAAATTCGAATATAAAACGCTGTTTGGAATTTAGTGAATTGTTTAATGTTTCTTTCAGGATAACATTAACTAGATGTCAATGTTTACCAGTGAATAAAACTAAATCTGTCAACTGGTGTTCATCTGCAGAAACCATCAAGAGCATTAGGTCGCAATAGGTCACATACCAGCAAGTACTGCAAAAAATAGACACAAGGAAGCGTTATGGTGCCATCACAGCCAACATATCAGCCTTTACATTTAAATTAATACATTTTACATCACATTTATACTCACATTATGATGGATTTATATTTTAAGACACAACAGATGGAAACATCATTAGGGCAAGTATCCACAGCAGCCATGCTTTCCCGTAAAGAACAAAGAGATCTGTGCAATAATTGTGTTTGCAAAGACCCATATGGTATTAGTGGCTTTTATACTAGACATTTATATTTTGTACCCAGCATTATAAGAAACTGTAAGTTCATCAGCCCGTCTTGGTTCCTAATTTTATATTATTTATTTATACCCCCAGCAAGCCTTTTAAGGTTAAATGGCCACGACAATCGCAATACATCATGTACTGATATCTACAGTTAGTAGATCAGCCTTCTGTGGCTTTAAGTAGGAAGATGATGGAAGATCATTGGAAGATTTGGAAGATGTAGCTTTAAATTTGAGACCTCTGAGGTCTCGAAAGGTTAGGTGACCTTATATCTTCAATACCTATATAAATCTAACATTTCTCAAGTTTGCAACTGTCTTTCCGGAGTCCAAACACAGTATTTCTGTCACGTACCTGGCTGCCGGTTCCTCCGGGTCCTCGGATCTGCAGCCGCAACAGAGAAGGGGGAGACCTCCCACCTTGCCGCAGCAGCCTCAACCGCCGCGGAGGAGAGGGAGACCCCCCGCCTCGGGTCGGCAGCTGCAACCACAGCGGAAGAGAGGGAGACCTCCCGCCTCAGCACAGCAGTCTCAGCCGCCGCGGAGAAGGGGGGGACCCCCCACCTCCGCGAGACAGCTTCCGCAGCCGCGAGGACGGGGAAGACCCCGCAACTCCACACGGCAGCCGCCACCTACCGGAGCCAGGTCCGGACCTGCCGCGTGCACGCGTTCCTCTGCAGCCGGTACTACCGCTCCTTTTAGAATTTTAAATTCTCGCCAATCCCAAGATGGCCGCGGACCGGAAGTGACGTAACAGCACTTTGGATTTTTGGCGGGAGAACGTTAATTGGTGCCTAGACTTCCTCTGTCTATTTAAGAGCCTCAGAAACCTTCCAGCCTTGCCTTCTGATGGTCGTACCTATCTTGTATAGTGTCTATTCCTCAGTAAGCGTTCCTGTGTGATTTCCCGTTACCGACTCCGCTTGTTATTGTTTCTGTTTCCCTGGCGTTTGACTCTGGCTTCCTCCATGACAATTCTGACTTCTGGCTTCCTGACCTCGGCTTATCCAACAACGATTCTGACCTCTGGCTTTCTGACCTCGGCTTGCTCCTCGGCTATTCTGTACTGGACTCTTGTGATCTGTCTATTGGACTTGCACATGCTGTTCTACCTGATTACAGGTTCTACCATACGCTGTGCGTGACAATTTCCCTATAAATAATTTGTCAGAAATACAGCAATGTGTGTTTTCCACTATAAACTTTCAGGAGTAGGGACCGTATCAATATTTTTTTTCTACTTGTATCTATTTTATTATATAGATTGCAACATGACTATTCTTTTCTATGTAATATTTACATATATGGAATTTGTTAAAATGTTGTATTGATTTTTTTTTTATTTACAACTGACTTTTGTGGAGAGAGCTTATCCCCTGCTTACAATTACATGATGTATGTGCGCCATACCTAAGCATACAGTAAATTCTATGTAAGAGATGCAAGCAAAGCAAGATTGGAGGAATCCTCTTTTTGTTTTTTAACCCAAAACTCCCTTTTCAGGCTTGCATACATTTCTTTGGAGGATTCTAGGCTCACATTGTCCTGATTATCAATTTATTTGTTCCCATTTTAAATTAGTCTACTTCATCAAGAATTGGGCTGTGCTGGTGTTACAAAGGGTGTGCATTGATCTCACTCAAATACGTGATACAGCTCTGCAAATCTTTAAACATTTTTGTATTAGCTTTACCTGCGCTATTTGAATACATTCCAATTTGAAATTATGACTTCAGATTCAGACTATTTAAAAAAATGCTTGTTTTGCCCCTTCCTAACACAAGATACAACTATAGCTTTTGTTCAGAAATGCGTCATCTCATATCTTGACTGCTGCAACTCAGTCTTAGCTGGACTTTTTCATATGCATTTGCCCCCTTCTTGTCAAGTTTATTTTCCTTGCACATCATTCTTCTAACATCTCTACGCTCTGCCAATCAATTCACTGACGGCTTCTAAAAATATTTAATTTAAATTAAAAAAAAATGGAAAGTTGTTTTATTAAATTAACATTTAACAGGATACAGCAATTCGCAGCAAGTCTGAATCATAGCTCTCCAACTGCTGGACCTTAAGGCTCTGGGAGCATAGATGTTAGACTTGAACATGTCATACCACAGATGAAAGGTTAAGTGCAAAGTGTCGGGCTGTATCGGCTAACTCTGTCAATACTAAGTGGTGTATTATCTTTCATAGCAAATAAGGTAAATGCTGATACATAAATATTAACTAACATTAATATAGTTCATAGTTAATGTATTTACTAAAATCCAAGTTTAAGTATAAAGTTAATACATCGTCTCACTCGATAACCGCTAAGAAAAATGTACTTTAAAATTGGCGACCTGTTCAACAGACACCTGTATAATGCAACAACAGCTGTACTACATTGTATCATCAGCTACATTCATTTACAAGGTTAGCACTAGACACTATTTACCATATATTTAATTATTTCAAATTATAAATAAACTTATCATAACCAGTTTTGAAATATCAGAATTAAATCTGGTGTCATGTATTGAGCTGCGAGACACGGAAGCAGAGAATGCAGGGAGACATTCAGAGAGCATGAGAAAGAGAGTGAATGAAAACGAGAGTGAGCGTGTGAGAGACAGTAAATGTGGGCGTCGGACAACACATTTCGTTTCAGAATTTAAAATGCCCCTGATTTTCGTCTGAAATGACTATGCAAGAAACGGAATTGAATGAGCCAAAAATTTGTCTGAAAACTTTTTGGCCCATTTGCCCAAGTCTACTACTTATACGAATGAAAATTAAAAGAGTATGGTAAAACTCCAACCATCAGAGTATCAGAAGCAGCCAATAAATTTGTCTACTTATGTCATTCTAACAAGATTTAAGAAAATACATTGTGGGCAATATTACCCTTCTCTAATTCCCTCATAGAAAATTATATCCAATATTATCCTTTTTTTATATTTTTCCTACAATGTCTGATTAAACGTATTCTCTCCAAACCCGTAACATTTAATATCTCAGGGAAATAAGTCTGATGCATTAAAATAATGAAAATACATTTCTCTCCACAATCACTCCCAATATTGTCAAACTAACTCAGCTACAAATTTGCCATTTTGCAATTACACAGAAGAATATGAAGGATGTTTCTGTTTTATTTTGATTAAACATATGTATTACTATAAACACTAGGGGTCAGAACTCGAAGTCTCCTCAGTCACTCCCACTCTCTCACACACTTTGAATGTCTCCGTACCTCCTCTGCTGACCACTTCTGCTTCAGTTTCGCAGGCCAGCTTCCGTGCCCTGAGGCGAACTTCCACCAAAAAGGTGGAGCCTCCAGTGATGTCCTTTCCACACATAGGAGGGTCTGGGAAGAGGACGTCACCAGATGCTATGCCATTTTGCCCTAAGATAATTATGTGTGAACTTCCACCAAAATGTCCGAGCTTCTGGTGACGCCATCTCCCCCTGATTGGAGCTTCGCGGGAGAGGACGTCACCGGAAGCTCTGTCATTTTGCTGTAAGATAACCTTGTGTGAATTTACGGCAAAATGGTGGAGCTTCTAGTGATGTTCTCTCCGCCAACTGGAGTATCACAGCAGAGGACGTTACCTGAAGCTCAACCTTTTTGGCGGAAGTTGGTCACAGAGTTGCAGATGAAGAAAGAAGAGAGGTAAGTGAAGATAGAAAATAGGAGAAAGGAGAACAAGAAAATGCGTGGCACAGAAGCAAAGCTGTGAGATATGGAAGAGGAAGTGGTCGGCAGAGACGATAGGAAGACATTCAGTGAGCATGAGCGAAAGTGAATGAAAACAAGAGTGAGTGAGAGTTAGCGAGAGTAAATGTGGGTGTCTGACAACACATTTTGTTTCCGAATTTAAAATGCCCTTGATTTTTGTCTTAAATGAATGCGCAAGAAACGGAATTCATGGTCTGAAAACAAATGTGCCAAAAACAAACTGAAAAATTTGTCTGAAATCTTTTTGGCCCATTTGCACGTCTAGTACTTGTGAATGAATGGAAATTAAAATTAATATGATAAAACCCCAACCATCAGAGAATAAGAAGCAGCCAATGCATTGGTCTACTTGTGGTATAAAATTACAGAGAACAAACAAAACTGTAAGGCATGTTTCCACACACTGCTGGACAAACCACTACATTCTATGAAAGACTTCCCAAGCTTTCAGATACCTTCAAATACCTACTTTCTTATACACAATGAAAGATCGCAATTTGAATTAAAGGTCAGTGTTTTTCATAATAGCTAAATTTGAATCTTCAGCAAAATATATATTCATATTATATTATATAAAAATAAAATAGGCAATCATAGATGTGTTGGGGCTAAAGTATAAAAAAGACTTTGTTGTAAAGGTTGAAAACTAGTCGTGTCACAAAATTAACCCATGAAAGGCTTATGTTGCTTGGACTATGGGTTAAACACACAAAGGAAGACAACAGCAGCAGGTGTTTGTGCAGTGCAAGCCTCTCTAGAGCTCTGCTGGCCATCATTCCAGGAACATACCACATTTGCTATGCCAAAATCCACTGCTTCCAGGCATTCCTACATAGCAGAGATGTCACCGGATAAAGTATCATTTGGAGGGTTCATCAAACATTGAAACAGATTTACTACTAGGATAGTCATGTTCCTGAATGGCTTAAAGGACATTAATATTGAAATAAAACAGTTCGTGGCTTTAGTTTGGGTGCAAAATAAATCCAGAATGTGGGCATTCAGCACTGTGTCCAAGTATGTTAGCAGTAATAAAATGATCTAATCTATTTGTCACCAAAGAATACTAGAAACCATTTCATAACCATTAATGCATTAATACCTTATTATTTATTGATTTATTTAGCACATAGAACTACCCTGTTCTGGAGCCCTGTGTCTGTTAATGTATTGATAATATGTGATAATATGACATGGGGCAGATAAGGAGCAAACACCAATATTTATTTAATGAAGATAAACCAGTTTGACAAAACTTAAAAAAGGGACATATCACCTTTCCGATATATCCCTAATTGTCATTAAATCATTAAAAACTTTTAAGCACATGTGCTAGGAGGGAGAAAAAAAACATCCTTTATGACGACATGAACAGTCAAAATAACAATTCTAAGTTAAGTGTAGGCCTCTTAATAAGCATACTTTTGTCATTTCCTATGTCCATGGGTTGAAGATTCTCTTGCCTCATACAGCCCATAAACTCATTTGCTCTATGGCAACCAAAATAGAGACATACTGAGTTTTTGAATAGCACAATATATCAGTAATAATAATAATTAATAATAATAATAATGACATGAGTGGATGTAATCCCCTCCAACCCATAGCGTAAGGGGTGGATGAAGGGGATGGTTGAGAAGGGGTAGAAAAGTTGGGCTCTATACCACTTGAAGGAGAAAAGATGAACCCTCCTACCCTGAATACAGGATTGGGGAAGAGGGGACCATACAGCACCAATCTTGCGAGTGTCAAGTAGTTGATTTACGTTCCATTTACCTTAGATTTTATTAATAGTAAATCTCACCTTGCCATACTTTTGTGCAAATGATCCAGTGAGCAGTGAATGAAAGATGATGATTGTTTCATCCAAGTCCCAAACAAACACTCTCTAAGGGAGAGACAAAGCACATATAAACACATCAAAAGTCATCAAATCTGGGGTTTATTAACAAAGTTTAGCCTAGTTAAACATGGGAGCTTCCCAGAAGTGGAAGTACCCTGGTAATCTACCATTCTTCCGGTGTAGGTGTTACTCTCTGGGACCACAATAATGCTGAATGGTCTGTTCAAACTTGTATGTTCACAACCTGAGATGGGAACTTTCACTTGGAGTTATTTATTCCTAATTAGGCGATTAAGCAAATGCATCTCTTTGAGGGTAACTCTGCAGCACATCCCCCTGACAATCCAAATTATGAAAGAACACCCCGGTCCCAGTGGTATACCAATACTGACTTTAAAGTTATATAAGGAAGAGTCACCTAATTTAAAGCACACAAAGCAATACGTAATAAGATGATGAAAAAGAGGTAATCGGAGAATTCATTAATATAATAATGCACGGAAGATTCAGAAAAGCTTGGTTTCATGCACTCATTTTTGCTTTAGCTCTGTGCAGATGTATAGCATTTTCCATACTAAGCTTTGCAGTGATAACATGATCCACATCATTGAGCTCTGGAGGTCTCCTAGTGAAGTGCACATGTTCAATAGCATGAAAAGCCTGGCAAAGATCCAGTTCAGTGTCTGTAACTCAACAGCTGGTTATGTCCCCCCCACAAGATTTCGAAACAAATTTCCCTGTGAGTGAAGTTACATTTAACCTATTTTGACTACATTAGATCATTAATAAATCAAAATATCTAAATATTAAAATAATCTTAATAATGACTGTGTGATTTGATAATGGCATGGTATTCCAGTAAATGTTAGAAATGGCTTTTTTATTAGACTAAACACTACCTCAAAGCATGTGCTTTAGAGAGCTACCTCCTATCGAGTCCTAATGAGTTAATCTACAAAACATATGTTTTAAAGGGACAGAGCAGTCCTCATTTTTTAATAATGCATATTGGAGTCCAATATGTCTCATTTTTCTATTCCCCTTATCGCTGGGAGTAGCAGCAGCCATATTCATGTATGCTAGCTAAACAATAGCATTCAGCTCCCAATTATTTTATTGTAATATAGTGAATATAGGTGGGATCGGTCAGCTGGTAAATGCCCTAAATGCGAGGTCGATAAAATGAATACCATCATTGAGTAATAATAGCATCTATTATTCAGCTGCCGATTTGGTTAATTCCAAAAGTGTGTACTGAAAGCACTTGAGTCCCACTGGGAGAAAGGTTCTATATTAATACTAGTTGTTATGTATGTCCAGAATTCTGACTCTTTTTTCCAGTACTGTGTATTGTGCCACATGCATCCAATATTTAAATATGCTTGTATTAATCACAATTCACCATAAGTATCAAAGAAATAAAACCAATAATACTAATACTAATGTTTAAAAGACGATTCTGCAGGTACACTATGTATGCACATTCTGTAAGTATATACAACTTTTGCAAAGCAAATTTAGCAAGACAGACAACTACACAATAATATGTCTGATGCCTTTGTTATGAAACAGTTGCACTAATGATTCTCATTAATGGTAATAACGTGGTGAAAACTGTTTTTTCTTTAATGTAGGCTTTTTTTTCTTAGCTACAAAAAAGTGTAGAGCTATTGTAATTGCATGGGGTGACAAAAGGGGGTGAGTCTCCCTTTGGTTTATTTGTTTTTCTTATTTATCTATTTATTTTTGTTTAGCTATATTGTTGAAATTATTGAAATTCAATTCCCATGCAAAAGGTTGTATACTCTTGCAAACAACTCACATATTAATGAATATACAACTGGCTTAAGAGTGATGCTGAATTTGACTCCTAAGTGAATAAACCCAAATAAGTTAGATATATTTAGGGTGTTATAAATAAACGTTCTGTGGTATCTGCAAAACTCACAAATTCACTTTTTTATGATTTACGTGCAAGTCCATTAAGTGCATGTGACTTAAAGCACAGAAACTCGCAAAATAATCCCCATGCTGAGGGGTTACCCAGAACCTTTGTTAATCAAAGCGGCCTGACAAAGAAACCCCTGTTCCTTTACCCCATCCTCTGGGATATAGAGCACACCTATATCTCTTGCATTCCCATCCTGTGCTAAGTGAGATGAAGGAGCCAACCCCTGGGAGAGGTATTTTTAAGTCACATGCATTTGCTGATTTTTTTTTTTATTTTTATATAGCAATTCTATTTCTACAGAAATACCAAACTCAAAATTAGACCAATATACTCAATTAGAGGCCAATAAATTTGATATTGAGTAGAAATAAGAAAAATAGCCACTCCTGAATCATCAGCCAAAACATTAAAGCTTTATTTAAAAGAACAAAAGCATTTGCTTTAATCTGGAGTCAGGGTGAAATTTAGTTCTTATGAAAGGCTGAAACTATTATTGTATATTAGAGGCAGTTTGGATAGCAAAAATACCCAATACTATTTCTATGGAACAGGTATGGAAAAGGAGGACCTACCTCTAAGTCACTGTCAGGCGGAGGTGAAGGATTATTTTTTCTTCCTCTTCCTCGGGACTTTGACCCAGCACTTCTACACGTTCTGTCATCTAGATCTTTGATGGGTGTCGAGGGACTCTGTACTGTGTCAAATTCTCCTGAAATGACAGCAACATTCTGTCTACTAAACAAAGTTTTA
This sequence comes from Spea bombifrons, assembly GCF_027358695.1. Classification (NCBI taxonomy): domain Eukaryota; kingdom Metazoa; phylum Chordata; class Amphibia; order Anura; family Pelobatidae; genus Spea; species Spea bombifrons. The sequence continues at coordinate 47,205,237 of NC_071089.1, read as the reverse complement.
AAATCTACACTGAGAAGGCAATTGTAACAACGCACAGCATTTCAAGTTTCTTTGTCTTTTCATCTGTGTGGTGCAACAAAGAGACATTAACATTCTGTTATTTTGCACAGGTAAAGAAATGAATTACCTACATTTAGAAAGTTTGGTCCTGATATGGTAATACCTTTCACCCTTTTCTAGGTCAAAATATGCTTTATCATCTGCAGCGCATAATTTCTCAAGTAAAGTTAAGTGTAATTATAATGTTTTCCTCATTTTCTTTTATGGTACATGTCTTCGGGCCCACACCCAACGCTGCCCAACAATGCTGTAAGGAAGCAAACATTCTAGATTCCGTTGTATGTCTCGAAACCTAGACCCCAGATTATGCTTCTAAATTGTATTTGCTCCTCCCCATATAAAACTGGGCAATGGAGCTTTAATCAATCATCTTGTTCTCCTTTCAAACAGATTTTTGTTATATAGCGTCTGTCAGTTCGGCAAACAGGCATCTTGGTGCTAGTCAACATCCACCAGATACCATACCTAACAAATTTACATGGTGCTTAATATTGTGCCCTGGGAAACATTTACAAGGGTGCATTGTTTATACATGTTCTCTGTAATAGTAAAATGTTCTTTTCGTCCTGTTTGAAAATACAGTCCTGCTTTACAACTGCACCTTGAGCTTTAAATGTGCCCCGGTACACATGAAAAAACACCGTCCTGCGTCCTATTTGGAAAAAAAAACATCAGGCATGCAAATCCCAATGTAATGTTTAAAGCAGCACGTGGGGAAATGAAGTCTATCCTCATGTATGCAAGATGAAACATATGTAGACCAATGTATTCATACAGAATTAATGACTTTAAGTATATGCCCACTGAAAATTACAATAACCTTTGTGTTTTCGTGAATGGCAGAATCTCCCATTTTTGCTTTCCCCAGCTGTCCATAAATCCATTTCCTCTCCTACAATCAGGGCTGTAGGATTTTTACAATCCTTTTGACTGCTTCTGGCATTATTCCTTTTTTTTTATTCTTTTCAAACGTAAACTTATCACACTTCAACACATCTGCTTCTTGGACTGTTGGAGAAAAAATCTGAACCATTACAAGCCAAAAGGGCACTATAGTAACGGCAGCTGGTCTATACCATTCCAGATTGCACTTACAGTTCAGCAGAAACTGTGACTATTCTGTGCACCTTTCCACAGAAAGTATATATATATGTGTAAAAGTATATATATAGTGTGTAAAAGTAATACTATAAAATATAAACAGAGATTTATAATACCATGCATTACTGTGCACCACCGCAACACTATCTCTTCATTTTAAGAAAGGTAAACTAAAACCTAAAAATGTCTTCTGGTAAGAATTTTGTCATGCATGATATGCAAAGAAAATCTTCAAAACTATGATTTTCTTGATCAGACTATGATCCAATTATATTTTGTACTTTAAGTGTGCAACTTGAGGCTCAATAATTCCATATGACAATTAAAGTTCACAGTTGTGACCTTTTAATCATCTCTATACAGTATATTACAGCATGATTAGAAACAATAAAACAAAGGGTTAATTTCTGCTCTGCGAGAACGCGGTACCTGTGGCCCAGCCATCACTGAAAATCTTGCAATGTCTCAGAACTGTTCTATTTGTCATCATAATATTATGCATTAGCATTTGCACATCATTGGCAGTGTCAAGAAATATATTTTGCCAAACTTATATTTGCAGCTACGTAAAGCCAAAATAAATTTGTGTACAATGAGTACCATATAACCACTGCCAGATTAACTCCAAATGACCAAAAATGTAAAAGCTATGGAAACGTTTTTTTAGTATATTCATATTTTAACAGTAGCAACAATTTTCTTTAAAATATTGCTTAACTCCTTAACAATCAACAGTCAGTTAATGACCTATATATATATATATATACCCATAGGGGAAAAAAAGGGAAAATTATATAATTCAAAGTCACTGTTTAATTTATAAGGTATTATTTTTTTTAATTATACACAGTATCCACTGGATTTCCTGTAGTCCTATTTTTTTATGAAATGCTAAATGCTACAGTCAAATAATTCAAATTTTGACTAATCAGTACAGAGCCCCTGCTGCCATTTTTCTGCATCCTAGTTTCTGTGTTTTTGTGAATAATTAATCACTTGACCTTGTTTCCATAACGGAGGTATGGCATTTCGGCTGCAAGTCTTCCATGAAGACCACTTCTGATCAGACTTCCCATTGTTTTCAGAAATGCTAAACTGATGGTACTGCTGGACATTTTAGGATTGCAACAGGAATAAGCATGACGTTTCCTTGGCTGACCTCTGCATCAATAGTCCCCAATATTGCCTGTTTCTCTATGCTTCTTCAAAAGAGCTTGGATAGAACATCTGGAAACCCCTGTCTGGCTAGAAATATATGCATAAGAGAGACCTATCTTGTTGCTTTGCTCAGTCTTGTGATAAATTGATAATTATTAGCTGTTTAGTATAATTGTTTAATCATGCACCTAACTACACTATATGAACAAAAATAAACATTACACTAACAGGGACTTTTATTATTATTGTTTCTGTTTTATATAGCGCCATCAAATTCCATAGCGCTGTACAATGGGTTGACAGGACAAAACAAGTAGTATGTAACATAACAATTTGACTTACAGAGACAACAGGTGTGGAGGGCCCTGCTCAAACGAGCTTACATTCAATACACATAGATATTATTGTGTAGTTGGTCCCCCCCCCTTTGCAGCTATAATAGCTTGCACTCTTCTGGGAAGGCTTTCCACATTTTTTGTGTGTTTCTGTGGGAATTTTAGCCCATTCATCCAGTAGAGCATTTGTGAGGTCAGGCACTGATGCTGGACAAAAAGTTCTGGCTTGCATTCTCTGTTCCAGTTCACCCCAAAGGTGTTTATGGGGTTGAAGTCAGGACTCTGTGTGGGCCAGTCGAGTTCTTGCACACCAAACTGATCCAACCATGTCTTTATGGACCTTGCTTTGTGCACTAGGGCACAGTCATGTTGGAATAGAAAAGGGCCTTCCCCAAACTGTCCCCACAAAGTTGGAAGCATAGCACTGTCCAAAATATCTTGGTATGCTGAGTAATTAAGATTTCTCTTCACTGGAAGTAAGGGCCCTGGCACAAACACTGAAAAACAACCCCAAGCCATTATCCCTCCTCCACCAAACTTTACCGTTGGCACTATGCAGTCAGACAGGATAACATTCATTCGACAAACTTAGACTCGCCCATCAGACTGCCAAACAGAGAAGCGTGATTCGTCACTCTCCAGAGCGCTCCAGAGTCCAGTGGCGGCGTGCTTTACACCACTCAATCCGACACTTGGCATTGTATTTGGTTATGTGAGGCTTGCAAACAGCTGCTTGGCAATGGAAACCCTTTCCATGAAGTTCCCGCCGCACAGTTTTGTACAGTGGACGTTCGGAACTCTTCGGCTATGGAATTAGCGGCGCATATCGGCGACTTTTGTGACTTTACATGGTCTTCTGCTTTGTGGCTGTGTTCCTGATGTTTCTGAAACACTTCCACTTTCCAATAATACCACTTACAGTTGACAGTGGAATATTTAGCAGGGATGAAATTTCACGAACCGACTTATTGCAAAAGTGTCATCCTACCACAGCATTACTCTTGAATTCACTGAGCTCGTCAGAACGACCTATTTTTTTTACAGAATGTTTGTGCATGAAGACTGCATGGCTACGTGCTTAATTTAATACACCTGTGGCAATAAAAAACAAGGGTCGGGCCCCAATACTTTTGTCCATATAGTGTATATGCCTACAAAATCCCTGACCTTGTGCAAATGTACTTAGAAAATGAGAGGCTGGTTTGAAGGAAAAGGGTGGTCACGTCAAATATTGGTTTGATTTTGATTTTTCCTCACTTTGCAATTGTCTATTTTAAAAGCATTTTTTAGTTTATAGTAGTTTTTTACACATGCCTAAAACTTTTGCACAGTACTGTATTAAGCTATAGACTTCAAGATCAATTAGATCAGATGGCCCCTTTCTTCTTATGCCCTAGTAATCATATTTTCTTTTCTTGCATATTACCCTTTCAGCAAATGCACCCCTTTAATATTTTATGTGTGAAGTAATTAGCTTCAACAGGAAAGATGCTGTTAGGTGTCGCAACACTGCCCTGTAGTTCCCAATTAATCTATTAGTCTTATAAATGGAAAACTCTACATATCTCCTTTGTCAGGGAATCTTAATAGCTCTGCCCTTCACAATTTCTTCCTTCGCAACCAAGTTTATTTCATTAAGCTAATCTCTAATTCAGAATGAGCAGCTGTCCCAGTGAACTCAAAGTATGCATCTATTTTGGAGTTGCAAGTCAGCACTGCATGGTTTTTGGACAACTGCAGTTTCAACTGTTTGGCTTACTTCGTGATAGTTTGTTTTAACCATTTCAGAACAGAAGGGGCCTCACTTGTAGTTTCATGTATTTACTTTAATGCAATTAATATATGACAAAATTGATACGTTAGCACAAAAACAGAGTATGGTATTACCGTATTAAATAAAAAGCTACCATGTAATCTGTAATCAATATTGTTCCTTATTATTTCTTTACTGCCTCTCTTGAAAGAGACAAACAACTCTTGAAATGCACCACGGGCTCTAGAACTGACTAATATAACTTAAAAGTTTTTAACAATTAAGAGAGAGAGAGAGACAACAATCATTGTATTTATCATGTATATATCTTTGATTATTGGATCCAATAATAATTCTGGTTAGCCTATGCAAATATTATATGTGATGATTCAATAATTCCAGACATGGTGAATGAAACAGTTCTGTATGTATCAAAGAACTTTCACTTCAGCAAAGAATTGAACTTTCTATTTCCTCAGTAGAATCAATTTTTTAAAATGCATATAATCACTAAGAATACATTTCGGTTTTGCTGAAGCAAGCATTAGATATTTTGGAAATGTGGACATTTCAAGTCTTACGGCAAGCCCAGAAAAAAGATATAGAGTCCTACATGTTCAACGCACTCATAGCTTAACACACATTAGCCGAAATGAACTTCGCATAAAGCTTATAGATATATCTTTGGATATTTGTGGTATCGAAAAAGAAATAGTAAAGAGAAGGCAAAAATCATTTAATATGAGCCCAACTATTTGAACACATTCTAATGACTATCATTTATTAATCACATTTTTTTGTTCTGAATGGCCATGGCAAATAATGGGCTGTCACTATAAGTTGTTATTAAAAACACCACCTTTAAGGATTTTGCACCGGAATTGTGTCTTAGAAATATCTCCCACAGTGTTAGGAAACTATTCACAAAATATATATATATTTTAGTAGAGGCATGGAAAGAAACTGTTAATTCGTGTATATACATATTGGAAAATGAGGTTTAGAAATGATAAGCGCTAACCATTTCTGAACGCATCCCGTGCTATTTTTGTTTGTAAATGGCTACTGAATATGTCATATTACAATTGTCTGTATGCATGTCTGTATTGTTAAATATTTTGAATGTTTATGTAATTTTAAAATGAATAAAAAAAAATAGTGAATATACATATTTTACATATACATTTTCACTCAATATACATTTATACCTGATTGATTTGTCAAGCCTGAAAGAGAATCCTGTAATTGGTATGTTGATGATGAGGAGGTGCCATCCACAGCATTATTTGAGGTCATATAGGGTCCATATGTTGATGCTGAATAATACTGAGCATATTGGTTTTGGCCGAAAGCTGTGTAAGAGGGATAATCCTGGAACAGTACGAACAATTTATTAAGCAAGGTTCTAAAATGATTACTTAAGTCTGTCAGGAGAGAGGATTAATTGCCACTTAACACTAGGTAAAGCACATATCCTGTTACTTCAGGTATATTTCATATTGAGTTGACACTCAACCAAATCAAATCATTTACAAAAAACAGGGACTTAAAATTTTAATCATGTTAAAGATAATGCTGAGTCATTAGAAACTTTCTTGAAAGTCGATTTCCCAGGTGTCAGAAATAAATAAACATGGCCACAGTTCTAGCCCCTTCTTTTAAAAGGACATTTTAAGAACACTTCCCCACTGCTACATTGTGTTTCAAATCATTTTTTAATGTTCCTTTGTATTACAAAACTACCATAATTACTACAAAGATATATTCAACATTTTGAAGGATAGTTATAATACTGTATGTATATGTCAAATTAATTTTGAACTTTACCGGAGAGGCAATGAGTATATTAATGAAGGGATAAACTATCTATTTTTAACTATTTCTGAAAACATTTTATAAAGATATTTTGTATTCATATAACCAGTGTTGATAAAATAATAATTTCTTAACTATTTCTCATCCAGAGAATTGTAATATAGGTTGGTCAAGATGATTTTCTCATAATTTACTTATAACTACTGCTTATGGCAAGGAGGGGTTTACTTGTTGATCAGGAGATAAGAGATGGTTTCCACCCTGGTTATTCTTAGAGGTGTTGGTTAGGAGTAGGGATGGATAGATCAATTAATCAGGGATAGTCTACATTTTGGTTATGATAAGGCAGGGTCTCCATTTTGTTCAGGCTTAAGGGTGTATATGTGTGTTGGTTAGAGTTTTGGGAAGTACAATTACCTAATACAGTGATGGTGACCTCTCAAACATGCTAAGTTATTATTGCTATCCATAATACTGACCAATGTACACTTCGTATGGTGTGACATCTTTAAGGAGTCTGGCCAATTATCAAATTGCTTGTATCTCTTTTGTAACCTCTCAAAAATGTTAAAAAAATAAAGGTTTCTTTTTTTAAATAACTACCATGTGTCAGTAACATACGACAACAGCTGCCCTCCCAAGACAACATCAATCTGTCTTACCTGTTGAGGAGTGCTAAAGTTGCTTGAATTGGAGACTGAGTTATTTGCATAAATACTAGATGATGGGGTAAAACTAGAACCTGTAGAGCAGATATATAACACTTAATATATGTTAATGTTACTTACACACGATGATTTTGATCAGTAAGGCAATATACATTTGTTTAAATCAGGGTGCCTTTGAATAGTTTGGAGAAATAACCATTCAAACACCATCTACCAAAAGTTATAAAGAAAGGAAACACACACCTCAAAAAATATGAGATAATATGTCTCTCAGAAACATGAGACTGCCAATGTGTAATATAAATATACAAAATGACTGATTAATGGAAATTACAATAGTGTAAATAATAATAATAATAATAGTCCTATAGGGCTATTCAAAAAGTGGAAGCCATGTGAAAAGTGCATCTGAAGGTTTTTTCTCTCTCTCCTCGCTTGAACTTTAGATGCACTTTTTACGTCTTCCGCTTTTTTAATAGTCCTATATGACTATTATTATTTCTTACACTATTGTATTTTCCATTAATAATGTTCACGTTTCTGATATCACATCTTATATTTTTTTTAAGTAAATGTTTAATAGTCACCACAGACAACAAAAAAGTGCTCAAGAAACTAACTCAAATCAACAGTGCTCCAGACCTGATCTTCTATACTCATAGCCCATCACTGTCTTTCACATACTTGCTCATCATATAACTAACTAAATGTCACCAAAAAAAAACCACACAAAATACCTTTATGCTTATGCAGTTATTTAACACTCACTGACCATTCATCACCCTGGCAATTGCAGTTACAGTTCATTCTTTACTTTGTATTTATTCATTTTACATATAATACTTTACCTGGCATTTGATAGGAGTATGGTGTTTGGCCTGGCTGTGGAGTCGAAAACCCTGGGCTGTAGCTAAGGCACCCGCTCTGCAGTGGTGACTGTGTTTGTGGAAGTCCACTTTCTGTCTTGATTCCTGGCAACATTACACCTAAATCTACAGGATACAGAAATATACAACCTCTAATTACTATTTCGTTTACAAACAGGACTAATAAAACATAAAGTACAGAAATGATAAAGCGTCATACCATAGGCTGGTAAACTGTAAGGCTGGCCCGTTTGCGAGTACGCTGTGTAAACTGTAGGTTGCTGCATCCCAGAGTACTGAGTCTGACCAGCGTAGGCTGACATTGTCTGAGCTGCCGGAGTAGACAGAATGTGTGGATAGGGTCTAAAAATAAAGAACAAATATCATTTGTGCTAAAATTATATAATGTGGGCTAAATTTGCAAAAAAAATGTTTGTTGGGGTTGACAATAACATACCAAAATATAAAAAATGTAACTTCAAGAACATTATATTAAAATGTTAGAAATATTAAAATGTAAAAAATATTAAAATATTAGAAATAGCCCCTTTACCATTTGTATTTATTCCTTATGTAGCACTCTTAGAACCAAATGTAATTCTGTACATAGGAGCAAAATTTGAACCAACAGACGTTAAACTAAATAGTAACCAATTAAACAAAAAATAGGTCTTCTGGGTGAGGTTAATAACTCAGAGTTGGGTATTCACCACAGAAGAGTTTGTAGGAATGTCTAGCCATGCACTTTTGCAGGAGACAGTCACTAAAGATAGCTCTTCATAATGCACCATACTGTCAGAGTTGAATTTTCAACTCTCTAGAAAACTCCCACTTAAACTCCAAGGTACTTATCATGGAAAAATGTATAGCACATGCAAATGTCTGCGAGCCAGATGTCTTCAGGATGGACCGAATAAACGAATGACCCAAACTAGACTGTCGGTATCAAATATACCACTGAACCATGCAGCATATCACATAACCGTGTCCCGGAACTCCCTGAGTTTGACCAGGAGTCTCAGAGTGTAGCCTCACCCATTAAGCCCCCCACCCAAAAAAAAAGAAAGAGAACTCCAGGTTACCAACCATGGGAATTGTGGGGAGGATTGCATAGCTAAGGGGCGGCAAGTTAACCTACTTATGCTTTGTTCCTGAAAGTAGGTAGAGGATGGAACATCCGCTCAAGTATATATATATATATATATATATATATATATAGCTATGAAATGGTTTAGTGTATGGCAATACCAGTTCATTTTAGCAACATGTGAACGGTATGGGTTTCATGCAAAAAATGTCACCTTAAACTGCTATTTATATTAGATTTGTTAAATATAATGTAAATGAAATGCAATTGCATCAATCTATGGAGTAAGAAAAGCAATTGTTTTATTTAATATTATAGATTTATTTAATATTATAGAGTTTGTGCCTTGCTTTCTGTGGAAGCAGCCAGTGAAGAGTAAAATGAGACAACCGTCTCATTTTCTCACTATAATAACTAAAGAATGCCTGAAGATTTTTACCTATAAAAGAATACAAAATAGAATTAAATATCCATTCAACATGGAAAGAGGTCTCGGTGTACAATATTCAATGGTCTAATGTGATTAAAATAGTAGAATAGATAGGTGTCCTAAGTAATAATATCTAAATTAATTTTGTTGTAAAGGAACATTATTAGACATTTTCATTACCATAGCTGCCATATGCATTAAATTGCATATACTAGCTAGAATGTACCTTTAAGTGAATAAACCCCTAAATGAGACAAACACTTTGGAAGTTACGCATCCGGGGACATTTTGGTAATAGTGAGATAATCAAATGGAAGAAAAGCAGTGGAATGTTCTAAAAATTCCCGTTGACATTCTGCTCAGGACCTCACTTATCACACCTTAAATCTTTCACCCCATCTCTCTTTGTCACAAAAACATTAGCAGTCTTACATTTTTAGTATGACCGTTTCTTCTGGGTTTTTTTTATTATCAATAATGTGTATTTAATATTCAAGGCACTGTTTGATGAGAAATTCATACCACACCTGTGGGAATATTATATAAATACACAATCGATTCCAATGACCAGATTACCAAATCAGTATTATTATAATCCAATAATTATTAATTGCAATACAGCTAATAGAGGATTACAAAATCTATTTACTGGGTAAAGAAATAAAACCGGTGGAAGTTGTTTTTCTTGTCCCTTTTAACACAAATAACAGGGTTGAACATATAAATACCACAACAGCTGATGATTAGAGGCTAAGTTTTAAATATCCTGTATTCATTTTATGACAACATACAACAGCTTAGGAAAATATAATATGGGCAAGTCACGCATTCACATTCCCAAGCACCTTAAACATGACATACAAGATTAGCCAACGTTTCTTATATTTCAAGAAAAAATGTGAGGTGTGAATAAGTAGAATATACATAAAAATGTTATCCTGTATCACATGATACATACTATACATATAGTATGGAACCTATTTCGATGCAGCAACACGAATAAACATGATTCTATTTTCAGAAATTGCTGGTACATGTCTATTTTCTAGGAATACAATTGTCCCTTTTTGTGTTAAGGTACATATGACCCTGTTTAACTTAACCTCAACTGCTAACACAGATGCATGGTATGCAAGCCTGTCGGCATACAAGAGCTCCACAGTAATGTTACTGATATGATTCATGAGCTCCAAATGAAGGTTTTCGGTAAAAGAAATCTAACTCTACATACATGAATATGCCAGTACATGTGTGTTACAGCAGGATATATGATAACTGCAATATAGCTACATGTAAAGATAATAATGATTTGTACAAAAAATCTGTGACCTGTGTAGATCTTCATCCTTAAACATACCTATCATGTCCACTCTCTTCTAAAAGTTTTCACTCTATGTATACACCGATCAGCCATAACATTATGACCACCTGACTAATATAGGCCATCCTTTTGCCGCCAAAACAGCCTTGACCCATGGATGCATGGACTCCACTAGACCTCTGAAGCTGTGCTGTATCTGGTATCCACGTTAGCAGCAGATCCTTTAAGTCCTGTAAGTTGCAAGGTGGGGCCTCCATGGATGCATCCTGGTGCCATGTGTTCTCCAGGTAAGCAACGCGCATGCACCCGACCATCCACGTTATGTAAAAGAAAATGTGATTCATCAGACCAAGCCATCTTCTTCTATTGCTCCATGATCCAGTTCTTATGCTCACCTGCCCATTATAGGCACCTTCGGCAGTGGACTGGGGTCAGCGTGGGCATCCTGACTCGTCTGCAGATACGCAGCCCCATACACAACAAACTGCAATGCACTGTGTGTTCTGAGGTTCTGACACCTTTTTATCGGAACTAGCATCAATTTTTTTCAGCAATTTGAAATACAGTAGCTTATCTGTTGGATTTCACCACATGGGCCAGCCACCCCCCACGAGCCTTGGTCGTCCATGATCCTGTTCGCTGGTTCACCGGTTTTCCTTCCTTGATAGGTACTGACCCCACACAAGAGCTGCGATTTTGAAGATGTTCTGACCCAGTCGTCTAGCCATCACAATTTGGCCCTTGTTAAAGTCGCTTTGATTTCTATGCTTGCCCATTTTTCCTGCTTCTAACACATGAACTTTGAGCGCCAAATGTTCACTTACTCCCTAATATATCCCATCCACTGACAGGTGCCACAATAACAAGATTATCAGTGTTATTCACTTCAGTCAGTCCACAGTCAGCGGTCATAATGTTATGGCTGATCGGTGTGTGTAAAAGTCATGTCAGCATGGAAATTGTACATCATGCTTGGTGGGGTGGACCTTCACTGTATGAACCACCCAACATCACTGAGGATTTGCATCCTGACAAGGCTAAGACAGGTAGAGCTTTGCGTGATGGGGATGATGAGTGGTTGCGGGATAGCATTGTGTGCAGAGGGCAAGGGGCTGGCAGACAGTGTTTTGTGTATAGGCTGTCTGTGTCAAGACAGAGAGAGAGAGAGACAAGAGGATGAAAAGAGAAAAGCAAAAAATGAAGAAGACAAAGCAGAGCAAAAAGGGAGAAAAGGAGGAGAAATACGGGGAAATAGGAAAATGAGAGAGAAGATAAGAGGAAGTTGAGAGACAAAAGATACGAGGTAGAATAGAACAAATGCGTAAAAGAAAGAAAAAAAAGAAAAAAAGAGGGTTATAAAAAATATCTGTTCAATGAAAAAAGAAAGACCATAAGCTAGTTATATTATATCTGTAAAAGACTATTATATACTTGAGTGGACATCACAAAGCGAAGCTTATTTAACAGAAAATTACTGTATAATAATATATTATAATAATCACAAACACTGCATGGCACAATACATTACCTGACTAATAATCTTAAACTTGCTACATTTACAAGTTTTGACTCTTGCATATGTGTGGTAACATGACGTTTTTAGCATCATTGTGAAGGCGGAAGCTAGTAGGCCTTCATTAAATTTGTAATACAAAAATGAATAAATGCAGTAATAAAGCCACTATTGTATAAGTAGACTTTTTTCCATGAATAAAAAAAATGAGAGAATATTGGAAGATTACCACACTTTACGACATTTCACCATATTTTGTTGATAATATGATGAAAATATGGTAGGCTTTAATCTAAATTTAAGTTAAAATTTCAAAGATTAAACCATTTCTCATTAAGCAGCTGTAAATCTCGGTTAAGTGCCAGTTACTTGCTTTTTTTTATTATTTGGGTAACTTATCAACACTATTTCTATAGCAATAACCACGTACGCATCAACACTTTGTAAAGACATCTTTAAGTAAACCGGTGCTAGACTATTATTTAGTTAAATGTTAAATATATTAGTTCACTTTAAAAGTCATGTAACAGGATGAAATGATTATGTTGTATACCATGAAATTCACTGCAGCTGTTGGTTAAACTAACTGTGACGCCATCATATTTTAACTTAATACTATATCCATTTTCCATTTTCATTTAGTCCCATCACAGAAAACATTATTTTGAATACGTGCACAAACAAAATAATTAGAAAAAATATCGGGCATAAAAGATAACTATTTGCGAATAACTAATTTCCGTTAACATTTTGTGTCCTATGTATGACTCGATGCTAATATAAATAGTTTCTCTGATTGATCTGGCTCAGATATGGTAAATGTACTTTTCTTTTCAAACGTTAAATAACTTGCCACTTACTTAGAGGGATATAGCTGAGACGCGTACTGGTGTGCTGATCTTGGACTGTAGCCACTGCTTGTTATTACTGGAAAACATAAAACACGCTTACAAACTTTAGGACCATAAATAATGTGCATTTACGCTCTAACAGCTTTACCATAGATCATAAATGCTGACAAAATGAGTTATTTTAGTGTAAAATAGGACTACAAAGTGTGGAAGTATTTTGTATAGAACCATATCAACATTTTGGCAACAGCAAATACTCTGAGGCCTTTAATGCAGTCAAACGCTTAAACTAAAAACTAAAAATAAACACATAGGTAATGTCCGACCGCATGCATTTGTTGAAACCACCCTGCTGTTTTAAGTTAAAAACACGTCCTTGCCCCATTTTTATCTTCTGGTGTAATTTCACAAGCAATTTAAATAAGTCCCCTAAAACATGCAGTAAGATAAGTAACCAACCTATTCAGCTCATAAAGTATATTACAACAAAGCTAAAGCAGAGTGCTCTCACAGGTCAGAAACCTTCCTGTAAAAACTCTGTACCACGCAAAATAGTCCCTGTATCTCAACATCTCAGGCTCCACTTGCTGGACAGCTCTGTGGCAGCCCATCCCAAGTCTCAATCTTATGTGGTCTAACTCAAACGTTAGTGCAGAGGTTTTTCTTTCCTTCAGCCATCTGTTTCGAGACAGATGCAAGCTAAATATACATTTTGCATAATGATTAATCCATCCCTTTATATAAACTACATTAGAAATGGTCAGTGCAATACTGCATCTCCATTAACTAAAAGACTCACATGGGTTATATTCACTAAAGGGATAGCTGACAAAAGAGTAGTTTCAACTTTACATCTTTATAAAGTATGAAGCTCCAACCCCAGTGAGCTTCTGATGCAGGAGGAGCTTAGTTGCCCCTCTACAATGCATAGTTGAATAAGTGAGATTTCTTCAGTTTCCTCATCATTGTTCTATGTATTACGCAGGGCCAGCTCAGCCCTTCTAGCTGGAGAAATCTCCCAGTGTTGACTCTTCATAATGAAGAGAGAAGAGAGGGAATGGAAACCCTCCATTTTGTGAACTTGAATGCATTTTTAAGGGGTGCTACTCTGTACAAAATATATAGAACTTTATTTTTGAAATAACTAGTACATTTTAAATATATATATATATATAAAATATATGCCAATACAATGTATGTATAAAAAATAACAAAAAGTGTAAATTCTTATGGCAAAAAATTGACCTCCCATGAAAAACTCACTGAAGAATGGACACTAATTTAGATAGGAGTCATTAATTAATATAGGATTTACAAGCCAGGAAACATAGGGTACACTGAAAAAAAATATTTTAGGTCTGGGTCTTGGACACGGCCTTGATGTATTATTGAAATACAGTATATAAGCGGAGTATCTTGAAGCTCTGGTGGTTAAATCTAAATGTCGACAAAAACACGAGTGTCAACACTTTGTAAAAATGGTATAGGTATTAGACGTGCAAATGGGCGAAAAATGTTTCTGACTGAACTTCGCTCCCTGCCCATTCGGTTTGGCCGAAAATTTTGGGGCATTTTTCATGCTCTCTCTCTCATGCTCTCTAAAAGTTTTCATACTTTCTCTGCTGACCACTTCTGTATCTTCTTCTGTATCTTCTTCATCTTCCATCTTCTCCCTTGTTTTCTCTCTTCTATCTTTAATATTGAATCCTTAATCTGGAATCTTCGTTCTTCGTCCACATCTCCGCGGATATAACCTGGCAACTTCTGCCAAAACGGCGACATTGCAGTGACTTCCCCCGATCCTCCAATCAGGGAAGAGAATGTCACCAAAAGCGCCACCTGAGGGCAAATGGTGACATCCTCTCCCAAACCTCCAATCAAATGAGAAGACATCACTGCAAAAGCCTTCATTTTGCCCTCAGGCAAACTGAGGGCAATATGGCAGCGCTTGGGGTGATGCCCTCTCCATGATCCTCCAATCGGGAGAGTAAGAGAGTGAGTAAGAGTTTCAGAGAGTGTGAGTGAATGGGGATGAAAATTCTGAGCTTTTCATTTCGTTTTCGTTTAATTTGTGGGGGGTCTGGCCTCGTTTTCGGGGCTTCGTATGAATGCCCAAATTTACCAAAATTTGGAAAATGTGTAATTCGGACGAATCCAAATACACAAGCCCAAGATATTAATTTACTAAGTGGTTCTCTGCTCGCCTTGCTACAGACCCTCTATTGGATTCTCTGTTAGTTGACCTTTGGCTTTCCTATTGGACTACCCCGCTTGTCTGTTTCCTGACCCTAGCTTGGACTAATGTGATATTTTTGCAATGAACGCTGCATGATAGGCTAGCACCACAATGTGTAATATCTACAATTAAATATGTGAGTAGACTGCTTATTCTGAAGTTGGTGACTTGCACTAGATTAACTATACTTTGATCAAAGATCTATTGTGCAGAGGCATGCCATCCTTTCTGATTTCAAATTGTGTGGAACGAGATTCTTTTCCCAGCAGGACAATGATGCTAAACACAGTGCTAATTTGTATAGCTTTTTCATCATAACATATTGAGACACAAAGCTAAATTATTGGTCCCTTGCCATGCATCAATAGTGAAGGAAAAGTAAAGCTGAAGGCTTAAGGAACCTCTACTAAATTTAGAAAGGGTTTTTGCCAGATATAAATGTTATTTTTGTGCAATCTTCCGTAGAGTATAAAGTGTAGTCAGACTGATTTACCTGACCCAGTAAAGGTGTCAAGCGATCCATCCCCGGTTGTTGTTGTTGTTTCACTGCTGTTCATGGGCTCTGTTTTGACTGCAAGAAGAGACACTACATAGAATAATAAGTAAATATTTACAAGCATTACAGTGGAGACCTCAAGCTATGTTTCAATATACCGTATAAAGCCCATTCTTAACAAACATGCAGAGGACAGACAATTTAAGGGCAGCAAACATATAGTACACAATCACACATGCTGAAAATACTGTAATGTAGACACTAATCATAATAATGTATTTAATGGACTTGGGGACATCACAGACAGCTATATCAACTGTCCTACTAGACATGCATATATAATCTTAAATAGGGCTGCAACTAACGATTATTTTCATAATCGATTAGTTGGCCGATTATTTTGTCGATTAATCGATTAATCGGATAAAAAAAATGAATGTAAATTTTTCATTTATTTAAAATAATTTAATAAACAAATGATGTTAAATACAAACAGCAGAATAAAAAAAAAACTTTGATAAAATGCATTTCTTGTCTTTATTTCCCAACCAGCCCCCCAATTTATGCACATTTGAGCCCAGACATGCCACGCTGCCTCCCACATATGCCACTCCATGCTGCCTCCCACATATACCACTCCACGCTGCCTCCCACATATACCACTCCACGCTGCCTCCCACATATACCACTCCACGCTGCCTCCCACATATGCCACTCCACGCTGCCTCCCACATATGCCACTCCACGCTGCCTCCCACATATACCACTCCACGCTGCCTCCCACATATACCACTCCACGCTGCCTCCCACATATACCACTCCACGCTGCCTCCCACATATGCCACGCTGCCTCCCACATATGCCACGCTGCCTCCCACATATGTCACTGTGCCTGATATGCCTTATACCACCTGATACACCACTCCATCCTCCCCAGACATGCCACGCTGCCTCCCAGATATGCCACGCTGCCCTCCCCACATATGCCACTCCACTCTACCCCAAGATATGCCACTGTGGCCCCAGATATGCCTTATACACCCTGATACACCACTCCGTCCTCCCCAGACATGCCACACTGCCCTCCCCACATATGCCTTATATACTGTATATGCCTTATACCCCCAGATATGTCACTCCGTCCTCCCCAGATATGCCTTATACCCCCCAGATATCTCATAGTCCCCTCATAGAGTCACAGACCCGTTCGCATGACACTGACACCATACTTTTATAAATAAGTACTGGGTTAATCTTCACTGCCCCCAGGATTTAGATTCCCTTTAGTCTGCCCCCCTTTATCTCTAACTGCACCTTAATTATTATTAATTATTATTATTATTATTAATTATTAAATTAACCCTCAGTCCTCATCATTAAATTAACCCTAAACACCCCATTAACCACAGCATCCCCTATATTAACCCTAAAGACCCTGTCAACCACAACAGCCCCTAAATTAACCCTAAACACAACTGCCTCAAATTAACCCCAAACACCCCATTAACCACAGCTGCTCCTAAATTAACCCTAAACACCCCATTAACCATAGCTGCCCCTAAATTAACCCTAAACACCCTATTAACCATAACTGCCCCTAAACACCCCATTAACCATAGCTGCCCCTAAACACCCCATTAACCATAACTGCCCCTAAATTAACCCTAAACACCCCATTAACCATAACTGCCCCTAAATTAACCCCCACCTCCCCTGACTTTCAGTAGCCCAAACATTAATTTTATACTTACAGTTAGATGAGTGTCACAGTCATGTGGTTGTGGCCTTCTGGGAGAAGGAAGGGGGCGGGGCCAGTTGTCACAGTGATTACAGGGAGGGACTGGTAAGTAGGAGCTGCTGCTGTGAGTCAGACTAAACTATTATATAATGAGGGGTGTTTTTCAGAGCGTTTGCTCTGAAAAAACCCTCATTTTATAATCGATAATAATCGATTCACCTAATCGATAATGAAATTCGTTGGCAACGAATTTCATTATCGATTATTATCGATTTTATCGATTAGTTGTTGCAGCCCTAATCTTAAATAAGCACAATTTCAATAAATTAAGGACAAAAAAAGTAAAATTGTAAATGATAGATGGTGCCAATGAAAGCCACTTTTGTTACTATTAGTTTCTAACCTCTTCCTTACTAAGAATATAGTGTTCCCTTAAACTTGGAGCTTTTTTATACGTTTATCATATTGTTGTGTCATTTTCAATCTTGAGAGGAATATGAAGGAATTTAATAATACAAGTGATCACAAGGAGACAAATCATACAAATGACTTTGGTGAGGGCACCATAAGAACCAAGCGAAAAAAAAGCTAATTCCACATACAAAATGCTGAGCAAGGAATATTGAGAGACTAACAAAGTAGCAAAGATGTATCAGTCTCTCAAGGTCATATATCCAAAGGTTTAGAGTTGCACTCTCTCACAATGATGTTTTTAACAGCATCCAGGGGCAGGCTGACCCACCGTGCACTCAGGCATGGGCGGAATATACTACACGCCGCTGGAGCAGGGCCGGTTGGAGAGATCATGGATCTCCCTCTAACCAGCCCAAAATAAAGGAAGTGGGAGGTCTGTTCTTACATACTTCTGTATCATGCCTCTTTGCAATGCGCACCAGCGACTGATGCTGAGCGACGGAATGTGATGTCATATACCGGCATTCAGCACTGAAGCCGTGCCCACTGACTGGAAGGCAGAACAAGAAGAGGAGGAGAGCAGGAGGAAAAAATGAAGAAAAGGAAAAAGAAGAATAAGTTGGGCTGCAGGAAGGAGACAGGTATGCAGGGCAGGTAGGAGGACATTGTGAGACTGTAAGAAGGCATGAGTAAGTGTGTGAGAGTGTGATGGGAGTTATGGTGTACCAACAACAATGACTTGCTCAGTATTAAGTGATGGGTGTTATAGTGAACCACTGTCAATGTTTTGCTCAGTATATAGCAATGAGAGTTATGCTGTACCATAAACAATGCAGTACAGTCATGGAAGTTATGCTGCACGACTGTCAATGTCTAGCTCAGTATATAGTGATGGGAGTTATAATAAACCACAATAAGGCCTAGCTCTGTACATAGTGATACAAGTTATGCCGTACGACCATCAATGTCTGGCTCATGCTATGGACTGTATAGCTGTTGTATACCTTTGCATTTTGATGTCATATCACTTTAAAGAAGACGACTATTATTACTATTACAAATAAAATTACAATACATTACAATATGTGAATGGCATAAACACTTTGATCTATACAGATTAAAATTCACTAGACAATCACCAATCTGTACTCCACAGTCTACAACAATTATTTAAAAACATTTGAAATTTGGAGAAGTTCTTTACGCTATTAAAGGGCCCTTTCTTTTTGTGGTGATTAAAATACCTTTGCCTAAGACAAAGCTCCAGTATGAAAACAGAGATATAAACTCAAAAAATGATAGCTCTTATTCACGAATTATACTGTATGTGCATTTAATACACTCAAAATGTAACATTTCTGATGTTCCAGTTAGCATCTGATCATACATATAAATCTGATGTTATCAATACTATGTGCCGACATTTACAGGGTCCCAAATGGTCCCAAATGGCTTGTATAGGTCCCAAGATCAAAAAGGACCAAACTAGGACACTTGTGTTTAGAGGTTTTGCTGCTTGGCATATTTCAATAGCAATTTTCCATTGCCTGTAAAGGCAGCCTCCAAATGGACATGTTTTTACTTCAGGAAAACATTTTGACGGATTTTCACCTTGGAGGTTTCGTTAATGGCTCATCTGAGAATTTCAAAGTAGAACTAGTAAAACACATATTGCGCATACATTCTGCATGCAAAGGTATTTAGACATGCATGACAAACTTCCATGGTAATGGATAATGGATACATATTCCATCTGTGTTACTTTATTTAATCAAAACGTAGCAACACATACATAAAGTCAATAGATTCAGCTCATGACCCTAATGACCTTGGTCACTTTGTTTTGTTTCTTGCTTTTTTCCAGCATTTAATAAATGGCATTCTAACACAAAAGCATTCAAGGATATATTCACTGAACTCTTGTGTTACTTGAGTTTACCCAGGCGTTAAAAACTTCAGCTTACTGACTTTGGTACTTACTATAGAGTGCCCACCCTATCTGGAAGGAATACATTTAAAACTAATCTTACTGTGTATTATAAAGGACGCACTCGACCCTTCCTACAGGCAACGCTTACTGGTGTTGGCCCTTTATAATGGAAAGTGATATACATAGGAGTTAAAAGTAATATGCCATTTGGGCTAACTGCTAAGGATTTTATATTTGTCATGCAAAGAAGGGGAAGCTAAATTATGCAGAATGAAATACTAATGCTCGTTCTTTTTTGTAACATAACTGTAGCATGGGCCTGTGGTGAAATGGTGGTGCTGGGGACCCCACTTTATCTTTTTACATAATATATTTGTCTTTAAAGATCCCCTGTTACATTAAAATATATATATTTTTAAATGGGTGCCCAGAACCCCTATTAAACAAAAGGGGAAAATGATTGCAGCCTTTGCAGCACTCCATTGGCAAAGAGGTAGCCAATCATTGCCCACCTTGGTTAAAAAGGGGTCTTGTTTCATTTCTTCCCGTGGAAAGGAAGGTGTCAGAGTGCTAATGCAACTCGGGTTTAGTTAATTTGCACACTGGACTTTTGTCCAACTCATGCAAGTTTGTTGCTTGACAACTCATAAGCACTCACACTTTAGTCATAGACTTAATTCATAATTACAACTTTTGAAGAAGTATCTCCAAGTTAAATATGAAGGCCCTATTACATATGGCTAATTTTCTCTATGAAGGAATTTGAAACAGTTGCTTATATGATGCACAAAGTATTTACAAATACAAAACTGTTACAATCCCCTTGAAAAGTAGAGTGTTTTGAAACATTCACTAAAAACTGCATAGCTGAATACTACTAACAGCAATAAGTTATGTTAATTTCCTAAATTAATACTTGCCTCTAGAATACACCCCTACCTAGACAGTTGCAATGATCCATATCATCAAGTGAAATGTTCCACTGGGATAAACAGTTTGAAATACTTTGCATATTTTGTTGTAGTATGTTCTTGAAATTGACACCTACATTAATGATTTGCAATGGTTTGACAACCAGTGGTGCTAGTAGAGTTGACACAAAAGTCCCAACATCCCTGGTATTATGGCTTGTCTACAGTCACTAGTGATTCGCTTTGTTTCTGATGGCAAAGGTGATTGGACCAACATAGAAAAAATGCAGTCAACAATAAGCTTGTGGGAAATTAATGTCCTGATATTCTCATTTTCTTAACACAGATTGTTTTAAATGTTTTTGACTACCAATCTTGGCAACAGAAAGTCTGAAGTAATGTCCTTCTGTAATGAATCAATTTACAACAAGTAAAAAAGGAATTGCTAGCTGCTTACCTGCCACAACCCAGAAAATAGAGGTTGCTCTAAACACAAGGACTATTTTATATATGGCAAGAAAAAAGGCACATCTAGTGGTACATTTCATAAAGTAGCACACTTTTGTGATTTCAGGGTAATCAGTAGCATAAATATTAAACACAGCAAACCACACACAAAGAAGCAGTCAGGAGGAAACTCCATAACCAGAAGACATGCATTAAAGTGTGAGAATTCATACTTGTTGCAGATGAGGGGGCACTGCAACTTAGCAGCCAGTCAGCAGTATTTAGAACAGTCATGTTCTCTCCTAGAAATTGGAATTTCAGAATAATTTATTGGTTCAAGGTTTGCTTTAGCACAGGGGAATTTCTCAATGAAAGTGATCTTGATTGAGGTTGGATGATTGGACAAAAAGGATAAACCAAGAACAAGACAGGCTTTGGAGACACTGGCATGCTGACCCTCACATATCTTGAACCATTTTGGTATTCCTTACTAGTACATTGTGAGCTTATGCGACCAATAATACTATTCCACATGTATTAATACACAAAGATAACTGCTTCAGATTACTTGACAGGCCCACACCGTAATGGTCTAGTCACCCCTACCATATCACCAGGCCTTGAGTTTCACTTCATATTTGATTTTCCTAAAATACTACTGTCTACTCATTCACAAAGTGGCAGTGTCTAAAATTAGTTTCCAAGTCAATAACCTAAATGGCATCCATTAAATCGTTGGTCCTACTAGTGTTATGCTTCTCTCTAATGCTCATATTATTATTAGGTTAGTTTGTTGGGGATAATACATATGTCCTCAAAAAGAATTACCTTAGTAATTCACATGTTGTGGTATGTGGAGTACCCAAAAGCAAGAATACATTTCTATGTACATTGCGCATTAAGAAAAAGGTGTGGATAATAATTAAACCTACCTCCTGTCCCATTCGTTGTGATGGAGATGCTGCTAATATTAGACTTGTCCAGCTTTGAGGTCCCAGAAGTATCTCCACTACCCACACGATTATGCGGACTTGCTAGGTCCTGCATTTCCATAGGCCTATTAAAGAGATGCGCACAAACATTTATGTCTATTTTTCTATGTTAACTAATAACACTTATGTCATGATGAACCTCATGTTACCCTTTATTGCATATCTGCTTTGAGTAGGATTTGTGCAAGCCCCATGGCTTTATAATATCAATATAATTTAATTAAGTACACCATTGTAACTAAAAACATCGCCATCGTCAGAATGTACATAGCCTGAACTCTCTGAATATAGAGTCACGGAACTCAATGTTCCCTGTCATATATTCCAAAGTAAATATGCTTATGGCTGTGAAAAACTCTACTTATTGAAAGGACACCCATATATGCCAAAACACTAAACTTTTGATTCTACCAGGCCAAAAACTTTTAGCATCCCAGGTGGACTATGCTTCTAGCGACCCTACCCTACATGCACTTATTCACTATTATAGGAAGAAACCTCTTCATGGATCCACCTAACAACTCAGCAGGAGGTCTAGTTTGCATATGCCGGCCCTAGTGTGAAGCAGACTATTTTTTGTCTTTTCCCCTCCTTGTTAATATGTGTTGCATCAGGTTGCCTGCTCTACAAAGGAAACACAGTCCTCATAACTGGATCTTTTCTGATTTATTTTTTTGGCAATTGTAGTGACTTGTATGCAAAATGTGCTTTAGACTGGTATAATAATGGGGCTTTTAGTGGGCCCATTATCCAGAAGTTGTTGGTTTTATTTGTGGACATTTACTTTGTCTAAATTATAGTATTTGACACCCTACAAAATTATCATGCTCACCCTCAAGTTCAGTATCAGATATTCAGGATAATATCACGGCTTACTTTCAAGTGGTACAGTAAATATTGAATATCTGGACTCCAGATACATTTATTTTGTTATACCTCCCAACTTTAACCCTGGAGCTTGGGAGATAGAGTGTCACTCAAACTGGTAGCGCTACTGTGCATTTGTACTGAGTACAATTCCTAGACCCAGGAGAATGAAATCAGGACCACACGATTTCAAACCCGCTGTCCCACTGACCTCTACCCTCTGTCCCACTTCTCAGGACTGAGGTAGCGCTCTGTGGGAAAGCGGGATTGAGTGGCAAAATCATGACTGCCCCACGCAAAGTGGAACAGTTAAGACGCATGATATGTGGATTTGGTAGTAGTACAGCAGAGTTTAAAACGAATCATTGCTGATTATTGCTGAAGAGCCATTTATGGTTAGTCTTTTCTGCCATTTGCAATGTTCCATGCTACTATGAATAGTAGGCATAAAAAGAGAATACTTTAATATTCATTAATATTGCATTCTTCTATGGTGGGGGTGTCATGGACATTAAACTGTTGCTTCCAGATTTCTAAACAAATCATTTAGTGGTCTAGAATGTACATGTAAAGATATGTGATGCAAGTTTATCTTGGAAATATCTTTTTATTGATTTCAGTGTAGCGTTTAATAGTGTTCGCGACCTAGACTATACAACAGCTAAACTGAGTTTAGGGAGTGTAATTTCAAACCAGGCATACACCATATTTAACACCATAACATTTAGACAGGTCACTGAATTGATCTTTGGACACTTATGGAGGTATACTACAGGCAAGAACCAATGGTAAAATGGCTTGTAAAATCTCATAGCAACAGTATCCTAAGGAAGGTCTTAGCTCTATGATGTTTCTATGCTTGGGCCAAGCATTGGGATTAGTGGCTATATCTTGTTCAGTCACTATGTGTTCTCTACATGAAAGACTGGCAGAACTTTTACTTCTCTAATGATATTTTAACGTGTTAGCTTTTCAGCTTACCCAAGTCTATATTTGTAGTTTTTTTAAAGATGTCAAATACCAACAATAGCAATCATATGCTATGCAGTATCTCCCAAAGGCATGTGGAAAGCTTTAGTGAAGTCAGCTTTATACAGATTCCTATTTCATAGAATTTCATAGATTCCTATGAAAGATATAACAACTCTGTTAGGTTCTATCAAAGAGGAAATACAACTTGCAAAAAAGAGCAAAACTATAATTATTATTTATGAATGTATTAATTATTTATTAATTGCAATCTAATGAAGATATAAGGTCTTAGGTGCCATAGTAAAGTCCAACTTTCTTCTATATGCCAGGCATTTTTTTTAAAACTGGTCCGCGTCCACAAAACAAACATGTAGACTTCTGTTGTGATGGGTTTTGGAATACCAAGTCTGTTAGTGACATATATATATATATCAGACATCTCATTTCTTGCATTCTAGAGCAGGGCCGGCCTTTGGGGTGTGCGACCTGTGCGACCGAACAGGGCGCCAGACTCCAGGGGGCGCCGCCGCAGGGTCCGCCGCCGCCGCGGGGTCCGCTGCCGCCAGTAGCGTACCTAGCGGGGGGAGGGCGGTCCGCACCGGGTGCCGCTCATCAGGGGGGGCCCCGGCACCCCTCCAGAGACGGACAGTAATGTCCGCCGCTGGAGGAGCAGGCTCGCAAGGGAGCGGTATCGGAGGTCTTTAACAGACCTCCGGCTCCCTTGAGTGATTTTAAGCCGGTTCAAGGATCTCCCTTGAACCCGGCTTAAAATCTCTCAAGGGAGCCGGAGGTCTGTTAAAGACCTCCGATATCGCTCCCTTGTGATCCGCGCGGCAACAGCTGCTGTGCGCTGGGGTTTGTTGTCAGATCCCGGCGCACAGCACTGAAGCCGCGCCCACCGCTGTCCGTGCCCTCTGACCCGGAAGAAGACAGAGAGGACAGAAGAACTGAAGAAGAGGAGGAAAAGAAGCTGTAAGGAGAAAAGAGGAAAGGTAGGAAAGCATTCAGTGAGAGTGAGAGTGGATTGGTATGTGTGGATTAATATGTGTGGATTGGTATATGTGTGCATGAGTATATGTGTGGATTGGTGTGTATGTGTGGATTGGTGTATATGTGTGGATTGGTGTATATGTGTGGATTGGTGTATATGTGTGGATTGGTATATATGTGTGGATTGGTATATATGTGTGGATTGGTATATATGTGTGGGTTGGTATATATGTGTGTGGATTGGTATACATGTGTGTGGATTGGTATATATGTGTGGATTGGTATATATGTGTGTGTGGATTGGTATATATGTGTGTGGATTGGTATATATGTGTGGATTGGTATATATGTGTGGATTGGTATATATGTGTGTGGATTGGTATATATGTGTGTGGATTGGTATATATGTGTGGATTGGTATATTTGTGTGAATTGGTATATATGTGTGGATTGGTATATGTGTGGATTTGTATATGTGTGGATTGGTATACGTGTGGATTAGTGTACGTGTGGATTAGTGTACGTGTGGATTGGTATACGTGTGGATTGGTATGTGTGTGGATTGGTATATATGTGTGGATTAGTGTATATGTGTGGATTGGTATGTGTGTGGATTGGTATACGTGTGGATTGGTATACGTGTGGATTGGTATGTGTGTGGATTGGTATGTGTGTGGATTGGTATACGTGTGGATTGGTATACGTGTGGATTGGTATGTGTGTGGATTGGTATACGTGTGGATTAGTGTATACGTGTGGATTGGTATACGTGTGGATTGGTGTATGTGTGGATTGGTATATGTGTGGATTGGTATATGTGTGGATTGGTAAGTGTGTGAGAGTGATGGGTGTTATGCTGTACCATTTCCAATGTCTTTTTCATGATCTAATTATGCTCTAAAAGTACATCATAACTCCCATCACTCTATACTGTTCCATACAGTGGCAGAGCTGGGAGGCAGAGGCCTTGCACCCCCACCGCAGGACTCCTGAAAGGTAAGTGAACTTCAAAGAGGGAAAGGGTAGATAGTTAGGAGGGGGGTAGATAGGGAGAAGGGAGTGAGAAGGGGTAGATAGGGCAGAAGGGAGTGAGAAGGGGTAGATAGGGCAATCATACTCCTATCATGCCAAGTCTGCGAGCACATCCTGGAATCTGGGTATGCCTGGGCATGATAGGAATGTGATTGTTGTATATGTATATAATATTGTTATTTAATTGTTTTGTCCTATTTTGGTGTGTTACTTACTTTAAATAAAAGTGTTAGATTTCTTTATGGTGTGGGGGGGTCATATTCGGTTTTGGCCAGGTAAATGCTGCACTTTCGGTTTCAGTCCAGAATTCGTTTCGGTGCATCCCTACTACTAAGCCAGACAATGAAGTGGTAGGCCTACACCACATCAATGTTTGGCGTAGTATATAGTGATTGGGGTTTTGTTACAAGTTTTTATTCCTTTCTTTTTTTGGGATGGGGGGGCGCCAGAGGAGTAGTCCGCACAGGGCGCCAGAACTGCTACTCAGAGGTATAGCACAAAAGGACCACCTTGCATCTCATGTGGGCCAGTGTTAATATGTGTTGTGTTTATGATGAGAACGTCCTCTGATGCTCTACTGTTATAAAGTGAAGATTAAAAATTCTCATTAAAATGGATATCAAAAGCTATGCAATATTTACATGAATTATTTTTTAACCCAATAACGTCCATTGATGAGTGAGGCACGTCACGCAAAAATGGTCAGGTGACGACCAATGACGTGCTTGGCACATCATTTCATCAAACAAACTTAGAAAGCGATCTACGATCACTTTCTAAGTGATAACGAGGCATTCAGCAACACTGAACACTCACCCCAGGATGCGCTGTGACCGCTCTGTGAGGGATTTTGCCACTCGCAAGATGGCGGAGCATCCTTTAAAAAAATAACAAAGTTGAAAAAGTTCGCTAGTTGGCTCCACTTGCAGGTTGAATACAGGTACTACATTCAACCATGCAAGTCAATGGACCCCAGCTTTCTAATAACAATGTGATTAGTAAAATATTTGAAAAATATTTGAAAAATATGAAAAAAGCTAAAAAAAAGTGGTAACACTTAAAAATAATTTAGCATCAGAGGAACAATCCAGTTCCAGCAAAATGTAAAAAAAAAAGTCCAAAAAGAATAAAATAAAATAAAGTTTTTTTATTATGAGCAAGTGCTAAAATTAGCGCTGTATCTTCCCAAGTATGTCGACATGGAAAGAGTTAAAGTAAAAGCATTTCAAATACCGAAAGGCTGTCTAATTTAAAATTAATGGTTTGATGGGGTAAATTGGAGTGGCCGGGCTCAAAGATGGGCTGACCAAAATGGGGGGGGGGGGCGCACTTAATTTGTACCTCCCAAACAACCCGACAAACCCATGAATCACTGTACTCTGGAGATATTGCTGAACACATATTGGGGTCTTGTTTGAAAGTGACGTATGCCAGGAGCTGTAAATCCATACCTGAAGCACAATTTTTGTGACAAAAGGGTGGTAGCAGAATTAGTGCATGGAAAAAGTTAAAATACCAGCATTTGAAATACCTTGAGGTATCTAGTCTTATATATGGTTTGATGGGGTAAATTGTATTGGCCAGCATTAAAGATACCCGATATAGCACATGGGGCAGAATGACCAGATTTGGAAAAAAAATGGTTTTGAAATAGCAAAACGCTACTTCTACTTATTGTCTAATAACTTGCAGAAAAAAAAGCAAAAAAACATAAAAACATTGGGTATTTCTAGACTCAGGACAAATAGTAGAATCTATTTAGCAGGTCTTTTCATTAGCTTTTTTTGGATGAGTAAAAGATTTTTCAAATAAAAAGAGAAATATTTTTTTTTTAATTTTTCATATTTCATATTTTTTTTATAGGAAATTAGATAATATGATCAAAAAAACTAACATATAACATTTAACATATGTGGGTTCACTAAATGAGTGAGGAGAAAATTACATCTAAACACGAGCACTGCACAGCCTCGATCCGAAAGGGTACAAAAAAGTTAAAAACAGCCTGGTCCTTAAGGGGTTAAATAGTTGGATAGGGTAGGTAGAAAAAATTAAATTGATATACTCCATGTTCCTTTTTTTGCAGTATCACAGGTGTACCATTATATAATCTAAAGTTTAGTTAATGGTAGGGGTTATTAAATTGACAATAAGTATATATGCTTCCAGAGTGAACTGAGAAAATAAAATGCTTACATTCAAATCTAATGTTAAAGAGGAAGATGTAATAAACTAAAGCAAATATATTTTATCCGTGCTTTGGGCAATGGAAATCTTCTTGCAATCATTATATTTTTACTGGAAACAAGCAGTTTTTAAAAAATAAGTGCATTTGGTCATTTATCTTATTATGACAGGTTTTTTTTTTTACATAAAATTGAATCAATGGCCAAATATTTTCAACTCTTGGCCTGTTTCAAGTTATTTAATAAAAATAGTTACTAACACTGAAAATAGTCATTTAAGCAATCATACAGTATTTCTTAAGAAAGCATACAACGCAATCTCCTTTTTTACTCAAAGAATGTATTTATTTTGGGGGCATGGACTTGCAATCTAATTGCACACACATTGAGGTAAATTGTAATAAGAAACTGATTTCTTTTGTCAGTGTTCAAAACAAATCGTAGTTCTGTGAAATGCCTTATGCTGGAATGTGACATGTATCTCAACCACAATCAGTAGCAAAAAAAAGTCACAGTATCCTGTAATCCATCAAAATTGTCCATATTGCTTTTCATGGCAAGGAGCAAGAGCATGCTTTGCATCAAAGGCTAATGATTATACATGTGAGGAAAATTTGTAAGAATAAAAACTGTACGAGTGGGAAAAAAAATTCTTAGATACAAACAGGCCTGGGCATGCTTTATGACAAACGGGGTAAATGTCCAGCGGGATACTGGGGCTCTGACTATTTTACAGTTAAAATGTACATGGGATCATATAACCTGTAGGCTAACATGCTGGGCCTGCATTGACTCCCAATTCAGCACTACATTTAGCCATCATGACCCCTTGAACCTGGCACCACACATCTTAAAAGATGTAATATCCCTGTGCTTAGGAGTAATGGTGTCACTTTACTCGCTAACAAAAAATGCTTTTCATTAAGGACCAATATTACAACAACATGACAATACACTCTTTATGATGTAGCATTACGGGATTCATATTTCTAGTTTCTCCAAAACAGCCCATTTAGAAAGTTACATAAAAAAAAAACAGCACCTACAATTTAAACCCTTAATGACAAAGCCCGTACATGTACAGGTTCAAAATGCATTGCTTTCAATGGGTTTAGGGACCGCCCATTGTCCTTAAGGGGTTAAAAGAAAACACTTAGTTGTGGGAGAATATGTATCTAATTTTAAAAATGCACATATTGAAATGTTATATATTAAATGTATTTTTTGTAAAATGCATATATATATACATATATATATATATATATATATATATATATATATATATATATATATAATCTCTCACACATAGAGGTTGTTCTTATCAACATGTTATAAGTTTTACAACAGAAGCTACATTTAGGTTTAGAGCTAAACTGCAGAATATTGTAACATTTCGAAAGTGTCCCGCTATGGTCCAAAATAGTTTTATGGCAGTTGTATAAAAAAAATGTGATACAAAGAAATAAAAGTTACATAAATTGCTTGTAAAATGTATTTATGATTGTTAATTCTTTAGCTCGACAACTAAATCTTCAGACTTTTTTTAATCAAAGGTTTATAATTTATATTATGTTCAGGGGGTGTGTTGCTGTATTATTTGAAGCCCCACTTATATAACAGAGTTCCATAACGGACTACGGACAGTGGTGGCCCCCAGGGACACGCAATGTAGAGGGCTCCAGCCACAGGTACTAGAAAGGTAAACGTCTGTCATATTATTTTTTGGGTACTTTGTAATGGTAACTTGAAAATGCTAAATTTCACAGACACCCCATTAAATGCCTAATTTTATCACTTCACAGCTCTACATTTGAATGGCGGGCCACATGTGTTTGCTTTAAAAGCAATATTTTAGACTTCTTTGGAAGCAAGGTTACACATATAGCTATGAAAGAGTTTATTCTGCGTTGTTGGAATGGCATGTTTTTCCTAAAATGAGTGAGGAGCTAAACATAAAGCATCTTAGAGAACAAGGCAGCCCAGACAGCCCATCTGCAATTCAACCACATGAAAGACCCATGGGCAAATTTAAAACCATTAACACAAGTGCCAAGAAAATCTGCCAAAGAGCCAGATGCTGCAAAGTATTGAGGGATATCTTCCACAGGTTGTCATCTGAATCCTCTAATTACTAGTTAAAGGGAAAAGGTAAGAAGAATCATACAATTAATGTACATGGGAACAACCTAGATATAGCTATAACACCAAACGCAAACGCTGACAATATGGCTGTATTTTAAATAACAAATTAAAAAAGTAGGTGCCAAAGATCTTCCAGGGTTACATTTTGCTATTGATTAATTTATTCCCTAAATGACAACAATCATTTATTTTCTTAGGGTGACAGTTATGTCATTTTTATTTTTTCCTGTGTCAGTAAATAAATTAAATAACATGAACAGCATTTTTGTACTCAGCTGTTCTCTTTAGCACCGTAAGCACTGTAGTTTTCTAAGTACACTAAGGTACATAAGAGTGCAGCTGGACAAAGAGGTGTGGGGGGTTTCATTTTAAAAAATAATTTAACGGTTCCTTAAAAGCAAATTTTAAATTTGTTATCTTACTAAAAAACACAAGCAAATCACAAGTGAACAATATGATGATCATTATAGGGTCTTCAGTGAATATAGTCATAATTGTCACAGAAAGAAATGGAATAGTTTCTTTGGAAATGGCCATTAAGTATTCTGTCTGTTATTTTGTTTTTGTCACCCTGCTGTAAACCGGTAGATGAATAACCAATTATATTTTTATGATGACTCATCAAGTTGTTACCTGTTAATATGGGCCAATAAGCTATGTAATATTGTGAGTGCCCGGATGTGGTGCTAAAACTGCACCACAATGTGGTGGGAATCGGAACATAGACACAGTCAGGGCTAAATGTGGCCCATATCAAGTTTCATAGCTTCAAATGCTAATGTTAATTAAAAAAATATCTTATAAAACTCCATAAATGTTTGATTTACACGTGGTTGACTTTGCTATAATTACGGCCACATAATATGCTTGTCTTAGATATGTAAGATATTTGAACACTTGGGCCTATTCACTAGAAAAGCAAAGCCTCCTTCAATCAAGTATAGGGTTACGATTACTAAAAACAAGTTTCAAAAAACTGAGTGGCTCTCCTTCATAAAAATATCATACACAGTTGAAAATAAAAAACACTAAATGAATAAAATAGAACTGTCAGAATAATTTGTTACCACTGATTATTTCTAAATCAACTTTTTGGTTATTTTTATGGTCCAAAGAGAGAAGAAAGAAAGGAAAGCATGGGTGAGTTCAATATCTCTCCATATGGTTTTGATGGTCACCCATCCTATTAGGCATAGGAGTAGAGTGAAGAGCTAGGCTAATCAAGAGTAAATACAAGTTGGTAGTAGTAAATAAAGTTGGACCTTTTGTTCCACTCGGGCAAGTTTGTTTTTGCAAACCAGCCTAGCAGTCATCTTACCTTCAGTGAATAGATGCAATGATGTAACACTGCCTGATCTGCATCAGGAACAACTATTAAAATGTTCCTCTGGATGAGTTTTTTGTTCTTCATATGAAAAAACAAAAATATGTAGCACTTTGTTTTACTTACTATATAATATTCTGATTCATTTCGAGTATATTTTCAGTCACTGACTCCGGGGAAAATACGAACTCGTCTGACATAAGGTTCTCCTTCAAATACTTTGGAGGTTATGTATGGAATGATTCTGGTGCACTAGAGTCTGTTTTTACAGACAATTCTATTTGAGTGCCATAAGAGAAATGAATGGTCCAAATTATACAGGAAAAACATACAACTTTTACACAGAATAATTTAGCGTTAAGCAAATTCCTAGGCCCTGTTAAAAGTTCAACTTTTGTTTGGTGAAACACGAAGGCAGCTTCCAGCCCAGATTTTAGTTCTAATGAAGGCTTGTAAAGGAATTTTCCTGATGAATTTTCTCACACAGTCTTCCCAACTATGAAAACATTTTCAACATTAAAGCTCACTAAATAAATAGATGATTGACTTGAGGGCCCCTCTGGCACTCAAATGAATCTTTTAAAAAATGTTGCATTATGCTGATGTTCTGTTTCATTTAAAATGGGAGGTTAGTAGCAAATACTTTCCTTGAATAAAACGGTATTACGGTATATACCATGGAAAATAATTTTAACCTTCTTTCAGATTGCTGGAATTCCAAGCAGGTGACTAACCTCCATTTTACATGTAATTGTTTGGTACCTTTAGGTATACGGAAGTAACTAATGTTCCACCAGTGTGTCTGTTATTTAAATATGTAATCCATAATTAATATATAAGAACCTATGAGCTTCTAAGATCTTTGGAAAAGCTCTGAAGGTTTCCAGTATAAACAATATATGTATATACAAAATTGTATCTTCGAGCACTAACTTAACTGAAAAGCCATTATTATAAAATCATGTGAAAAGTACCGTATTTGCTCGATTATAAGGTGACCCCCAAAATCTGAATATTAATTTATGAAAAAAAGAAAAAGCCTGTATATAAGTCAACCCTATAGGAAAAAATGTATTCATGTAAACTATTTTTTTCTTAATAAAAGCTATGATTGAGAAAAATATTTTTTTTGTTTTTATTTCCTTTTATTTTCCAACCTGCCCCCCAGTTATGCACATCTGCCCCCAGGCTTGCCACTCTGCCCCAGAAATGCCTTATACCCCCTATATGCCACTGTGCCCTATGATATGCCTTTTAACCCTCTAAATGCCACTGTGCCCCATGATATGCCTTTTGATCCCCTATGTGCCACTCTACCTGCAGACATGCCTTATACCCCTATGTGCCACTCTGTTTCCTGCAATGTCAGTGGGAAAGCCCCTGAGGTCAGCGGGAACGCCTACCAACATCAGCGGGAACGCACACCGACATCAGTGGGCAGTCCTGGCTATATCCTGCAAGGGTGGTCTCTGGGTAGCTGGAGCACAGCAGCTCCTAGGTATGGTGATTTGTTCCCATGTTCTGCCTCCTCCCTAGACCTCCCACCTACTTAACCTAGGGGTGGATACACCACTGCCTATTTTGAAATCACAGATAGGGCCAGCCCCACCATAAAAGCCAATTAGGCCATTACCTAAGGCTCTGAGCAACTAGAGGTCCAAGTACAGAGTAAGTGATATTTAACGTACCTTATGGAGAATCTGTCTAGCAAATAAACAGTTTAATATATTCAATTTAGTTTTATTAGCTACCCTTATGTTGGCTACAATAAGCATTGTGGGTGCATTTGCATAAGGGGTGCCAGAGACAGGCTCCCCAGGCTACAAGGAATTCTAGAGTCTGCCTGGATCACAGTAGAGCTTTAC
Source organism: Spea bombifrons (assembly GCF_027358695.1). Taxonomy (NCBI): domain Eukaryota; kingdom Metazoa; phylum Chordata; class Amphibia; order Anura; family Pelobatidae; genus Spea; species Spea bombifrons. The sequence goes on along the minus strand of NC_071089.1, from coordinate 47,171,737 downwards.
ACTGTACTTAGTATTTTTAAAGTATCTAGGAAATATCTAGCCATTTATTTATATTATGTTAAGTTATTGTATTGCACTAAATGCAATTAAACCCTTAACAAATTACTTACGTCAGCCATCCAGAAAAAACAGGATGCCATACATTTGACATATGTTATTTCGAACAAATTTGGAATGTAACTAGAAATTTACAGCCAAACGGGAACTATAACATAAAACTTCATAGTATATTTTCAGTGATACTGCCCATGCTTTTAACAGGATTTCCCTGCAGGGACTGCGAATTAAAACAGGTGATGAAATTAATAGAACTAATAATTCTAAGGAACAAGCAGGAGCAAAGAAAAGAACAACATCTCATGAAATATAACAGGTGACACGTTGGCAGCATGGTTTCTGCAAACCCTTTCTGCTTTTATCTACTCCACGTCTTTTCCATTCCATTCTCGTATTAATTGTAACAGCCATTAACACCATTAGCATGCCTGGTGTGAGTTACATTTCAAAGCGCATTCGCCTGGCCCATATGTCGCATAACCAGGTCTATTCTGCCTCTGTTTTTCATTCACAATTGTGGTCCTTGGATGTGATTCTGCCTTGAAAGCTTTTAACTAATCACGTTTACACTTTATCAGCTAATTATGAAGTATTTTAATGTTTGGTTACCTGGAATTCTGCGACTCTGTAACATCTGACTCGGTGCACGATTTCTTTACCTGAAAAAGTAAAAAGAAAGCAAGTTACTTTTGTTTTATATAATATGTATATATATATATATATATATATATATATATATATATATATATTGTTATTTCCTTTCAAAGCTTCCTATAATAAGCACATTTAAAGGTAAAATCCAGTTGGAGTCCTAAAAAAAGAATAGGTTTATGTTCCTATGTTCTGAACAGGTTTATTAACTAAACATTATGTTTTTTTAATTCAAATTTTAAATACAAATCATTGATCTCTCTTTATAAATACTCATAGTGTTTTATAATAGCAGCTGAAATCAGTCATATAGAATTAGGGTGCCTTAAATACACCTACTATGTGTTCCATTACAGGTATCTTGAGTATGATACCTACTTGTGCCTGTGCTTGTTCCATTGCGGAACACACTACCTTTCCTTCACAACAGAACCCTAAGCATTTTCAACTAGGGATAAACTGTATTATACTTGCTATTTAATAGTAATTGTGGACAAAACAGTAGTTTGGGTATTTAAGCAGTACCCAGAGCTTATAATGTTTAATAAATTACTCCTGGATCACGCAATAATCCATGTCGTCAGGAGAATACCTGGTCTACCCAACATAGTTCACAGATCATAGTGCGAAAGCAGTAGTAACCATTATGATGTATAGTGCTATGGTCCAAAAAAACCATGACCCAACAGTGAAGTTCTATGTCAAGTTTACTAAAATATTCAATGCGGTATGGCACACAACCAAGAGAAATGCCAGTTCTGTAACAAGTAACATTGCAAGATAATCAAAACATGTGCTATGAAACCACTTCGGGCCTTTTGCTTTAGATCTCCAATGATCTATGTCCAGCATGTAGGCATTTGTTAATGGGACAAGGGATGCATGACTTCAACACTTTTTGGGAATATTTACATTTTGTGAGGGAGCCAATACTAGTTCTGAAAGCACACTTTGGAAGGATTTTTACTCTTTTTATTATTACCTGCCAGGGACATGCTGGCAAACACTTTTCATGGGTTTGGCTACAAAATCTCCTAAAGCCAACAGCTTGAAGCCTTAGTAATTTTGATGCAAACATACACATTTAAGGTAACACCTTCAGTACTACTTGAGTAGTATATTGATTTAAGGATGTGGACAGCAGAGATAAACTAATATTTGGATCAGAGGATGACCAGGTTTCTATAACATATCCCCCAATAAAGTACATGATACAATAATTTATACATGACAGAGGCACCTATAAAATATCTTTCACAAATACTGAAATAATGAAAAAAACTATTAAGTAAAAAATATTGATTCCAATATTACTGGCCAGAAAAAAAATGATATGTAAAATGTTTTATTTCAAAATATATAGGAGATACACAGTATTAAGGTGCATTATCTTTTTATGACACTCTTGTTGTTAGATTTCCCTTTTGTATGCACAAGTGATGTGCCTGTGTAATTTACGACTTCATATTATTTATGAAAAAAAAGATACAGTAGGTACTTCAAAAACATTAATTATCTTATTAGCATAATTTCTGTAAAAAAGTATTATCTACGTCTGCTAAATGTATTTTTGCCTACTTGTCATGTAGCTGTGGCCAAGAGGAGGCACTAACGACAAATGTAAGACATCTCTGACCACAAAAATGCAAAAAGAGTTCCACATCAATAACAATACATCTGACATCCAGCAGAATAGAACACATGTACATATTTCTATATCAAACACTAGAAATTGATTATGATTGCAATTCCACTACAATTTGAACTTTTTCAGAGCAAAATGACCAAAATACGGCACTTTTTGATGGGGATATTCCTCAAGAATCACATTATAGGCTTGTTTTTTTTTTCAGAATAAAATTTTTCTGTCAATCATAGTTGTATTGTAATTATTCTATGTTTATGTTTTGTTGCATATACCGTATGTAGGCTATGTGTGTGTGTGTGTGTATGATATTGTTGAAGAAGCCCAGACAACTATGATTTGCTTCCTGCCAATGACTACAGTTGAGTTCATGCCCTACATTTAGTACTCAACTGCTCCAAAGTCGATTTTTGTTCTTAATCCTGGGTGAACGCAGTATTGGGCTGCAGTCTCGGCTGAGGAGTATGACTAAGATGACTGTATGATGCCGTTTTAACACCTACTATGTTAGTATTCATTCATATCTCCAGTACAGAATAAACATTCAAATCAGTATGACAAAATGTGGAGCCATACATATGTATAATGTACCTGTATAATAGTATTATTTGTTTTCTATAGCGCCATCACATGCTGCAGTGCTGTACAATGGGTAAAGTGGACAAGTAGTATATAACATAACAACTAGACTTACGGGAACAACAGGTGCGGAGGGCCCCGCTCAAAGCTTAAAATCTTGTGATGCTTGGAACAGTTTTGTAATTTTTCAGATGACTGCACCTTTAACACAAAAACTAAAGTCCTCTTTTCTGGCTCCAGGCACCACTGCCTGACAAGTACAGAGGACTCACTGTTTTGTTTGATTTACAGAAAGACTCATTGAAAGCCACATGCCAGCCATCATATTCACTTTCACACATAAGTTGTGTCCCTTTAAATTATGGTTTCCTCTCCCCTGAAAATGCATGTAAGGATTCTGCAGCATTCTGCTTCCCTGCTGCTAGACTTGCAGGCGATGCATGAAACCATACATGCGCTACAATCACTGCCAGCTAACTCCAATACCGGCATGATTTCAATTTGAGGTCTTTCTTGCTTCAAGCTGCCAAACGTTATGCAAAAATAGGAAAATGGAGGGGCTGATGGGCTGCAACTCTGGACCTGCAGCTTTTTCTAGAGAATAGCCATCATTTGAAGTAGTAATAATACATACAATAGAGACTTTCTATTACATTACATAATGTAAAGGACTAAATATATGTTGTAACCTTTTTAAACCTTTTTCACGATGGCAGCAGAGTATGTGTGTATATGTACAGTATGTCTACTGTATTGTAGTGTCAGTGTATGAGCGCGTAGGTTAAGAGTGTGAATTTGTCTAGATTTATAGTATTAGCCAGTGTGTGTATGTTGTTGGTAAGTGTGACACCATCTATGTTGTTGTGTATGTTACCGTATCGTAAGTGCAGAATGTTAGTGTGTGCCTGTTACTGTGTGGTGTTAGTGTGTGTAGGAATAATGTTGAAACATACAAGCTTGAGTCTGTATGGTGGTGACAGGGAGTAATAAATGAAAATAAAAACATTATTAGAAAATAAAAAAATGTGGCTCCTAAATTTTTGGGCTGGCTCCTAGATCCAAGTGCTCATATGACATACCTATGATAAGCTGCTTCCCTTCATTCCAGTGGGAGCTCAGCTACCTTCACTAGAAGTAGTACTCCCCATGTGCAAGAAGCATACTCTAATATGCTCCTTCCTTTCAGTAACTGCAGCTGAGGAGGAATTAAAAGAATGTTTCCTTTTTTTTTAATTCTGATAACTAAAGAATACCTGCAGAGATTTGCATGCAGTAACCTGCACTGGAGTCCAAGCAAAATGTACTCCAAAATGTTGCTGCTAGGGGAGAATGCTTCTGTGTGCATGCATTTGTAAATTCACAATTATATGCAGAAGGCTGGGACGTGTCGCCTAACAGCAGGTGGTCAGCAGCCACAGGTGAGACAAAAAACTGAAAAACAAGACATTGTTAAGGAAAATGCATGGAGAAAGTCCAGAAACAAATGGGCATTGCTGATCATTTAAAGCAGAACAGTCATTACACCTTTTAGCATAACTTAATTTCATCTTGTGAGTTTTTTTTAGGCAATCAGTGCCATTATCTTTGACATATTAAAGGGTTAGATATGTGGCTCCCTCGCCCCATCTCAACAAAGACTGCCCCAACGAGTCATCAAGAATAAGGAACTTTACAGAGTAGATATAAGTTATTGGGAAGGAATGAATACCCCATGCAATAAAGAAAGGTGTTTTTTAGTATACCCCATTGTATACAGAAAGGTGAATTTTAATACATATTGCATATTTTAATCTTTAACGTACTTATATGAGTTTATTTAGTTTATAGAACTGTACAATGTTTGATTTGAAAAAATGTACTTATCTACCTTGATAGCTTATTAGAGCATTTAATATGAGAGAAAATACTGATGTCATCTGATATGTTTGAAAAGATATAGCACAGTTCTGATCATATTTCATTAAAGTATGAGCCAGCTAATTACAAAAAGACATTTCAAAGATAGTTCCTGGGACCACAGAATCTTCAAATCTGTGTTTATCTTAGCACACAAAATATACATTTCTTAATTGAATGAATTGATTCAAACGAAAAGATGCATCAGTATATAGTTAGGTGAACCAATAGCTGTTCCACTGGTGTCCTGCATGCGGTGAAAACGGATATTACCATATTAGCCCAAGGGAAAATGGGGTATTTAGTTGAAGTTGATACCGGTTATTTGGCCAAGGCAGAAAAAGGCTTTTATGCTTTTACAGCAGTAATGGCTGTAAGCAATAATGTTTCAGTCATTTCTAAAAGCTTTTAGTTTTCTGTTCTTTCAGGAAGAAAATTAAAGAGCTCTACAATTATCCTGAACACATTTGGAAAAATGAATATATGTACTTTTACATATTATATTATAGTATTTTGTTATCTTTTAGGCTGACACTTTACCCGTTATTTCCCCGTTATTTCCTCATTTTGACTGTCAATAAACTTTTGCTTTCTTGTGGACTTAATCACCACTTTCTGACGTATATCATCGGATCAGACTAGGATTTAAAGTATCATTTGAAAGTAATTTATGATGAAAGTAATCTATTTATCTGGATAATTTTGTAACAAATCGAATATTTTGGGCATTCCAAAGAACCGCTCCAAAAATATGGTCTTTTTTGTTTATAGTATTACTGTTTACTGTAATATTAATTTCCAGTCAAATTTTAGCGAGGTCATAGATAAACAGATATATCAATTATATAAGTAAATCTAGTAAAATGTGGCCATTTTATTAATCTCAGCAACATACTTAATCATGTGACCAACTTATTCACTGAATGTAAGAAACGAGTATATTGTTTTTCCTTTCATTCAACCTAGAGACCAGTGACAAATATGTATTTTTAAGTACAGTAAATTCTGAATATATTTAAATATATATATATATATATATATACATATATATATATATATATACATATATATATATATATATATATATATATATATATATACACGTCTATTTATGATCATCAAGGAAACTTAGAACACTTAATTAAATACACCAGAAACCACTAAAATTAAATTTAAAAAGCATGTATTCAGGAGATGCAGATTTATGTTTGATTCTACCTTTTTTTTCTCAGCTATTTTTTTTTTTTAACCAAACTGAATAAGCACAAATGTATAACGATAAATCTATACAATTTTTTTTTGCATGAAAATCATTTCAAATTACTAAATGGACTGTCAATAATGCACTGGAGTGAACAAAAAGAAAACATTTTTAAAAAGAAATTTTAGCCAATGCAAAATAATAGAATAAATAAATCCCACTCATACAAGAAAAGGAGGTGTGCTTGGAGAAAAACCTTCTGTAATGTAATATCAGTTTTGCATTGTATAGTACAGTATTTTATTGAGGGATTTTGATTTACTAGCCACAGATCTTATCTTTCACAGGGAGCCATACAGGCTCCTGGTATTAATAGAGTAATCATAACCCTCTATGGGTCAGGAAGGCTGTATTTGTGTATTTGTGGTGCAGAATTTCTATTAAATTAACTAATATAGACACATACAGCAGACTAACAGATGGATTTAAATATATTTAATATCTAAAAAATGTATATATATATATATATATATATATATATATATATAAAATTATAAATCATAAATCAGCCAAATTTTGAATTACCATTCAATTTCTTTTTAATATTCAGCTACATATTTCATTCCTATTCAAGCTTCCACAAAAGCTACTAAAATAATGGCTTTTTGCTCGAATATTTCAATACTGCTTTTTACAAATCTCTAGCGTACACGTGTACGACAACTAATATTTCAAGTTGTACATTCAGCCAAAATATATTCAATAGTCTCTTTGATGTAGAAATATATATATATTTATCAAATATGAAAATTTTCACATGTTGATTATGCATTGAATCTGTATTAATGTGTCAGCTAAAATTAAATTCAAAAATATTAAATATTTCTACATAAATAATTTTTATCATTTTGAAGTTTATGCATACTATAAAATAGTTTTCTCAGTACAATGTTCAGCCTGGCTCAGTGTATATATATATATATATATATATATATATATGTAATTTCATACAATACACATGTGATATACACAATGCATTTATTACTCCTTTTTTTCTCCTGTCTCTGTCCTTATATATATGTACATTATAAATATACATTAGAAATCTATAGTTTGCGAGAAAAAAAGACACTTTTTAGGTAACTACTAGAGCGCGTCCCAGGGAAAAATAACATGTAACAAAATCCCCTGCTTGCTGTTCAACAGACCCTGGAAACTAAAGCGAGTAACTTACTGGCTGTAATAATTTAACATGCCTTCCTTCAAAATCCAGTCCCTGAACAATGAAAACCCCTTGGGATTGAAATCGATTTTCACAGAAGAGCATTATATGATATCTTAGCTTTCTTTGTCTTCATAAGATATAGCAGAAAGATTCTGAAATGGCCCTCACTACTGTGAATATAATACAGAATATTGTGGGTGTTTATACACAAAAAAGCAAGATTAAGAAGAAAAGTAAAACGCCAACAAGAAAAACTACTGAGTTTAATAAACAAAGCCCAAGTCCACGTTCACTTCTCTAAATACACAAAGTGACAAAGTGTTGTGCTTATTTTTGCAAAGCATGTACATTTAGCTAAAACTTTTCCAGCAATTTTTTTTTTAAAATACATTTTGTATAAAGAGTGCAAAACTAAACATGTGGGTACACATTGAGATATAATCCCTGTGCCAAAGTTTAGGCATGTGATTAAGTCAAACAGCTGTCCTAGTATTGTAATACCTGCCACGGAGCAGCAAAATTTAGCACAGATGGAACCTAATATATGTACAGAAATAAAGAACTATGGAATCTAGAGCAGATTTAAATCAACACAATTCGCCTTAAAATTAGTGACATATAACAAAAACCAGGTGCCAAAACGCATATTTGAGTTATATATATATACATGTTCCATAACAGGAAAAAATAAGTACAACATACATAAAAAACAATACAAAAGAGAAGAATCTTCCACTCGCACAGTTGTAATATGTTACTCTAGACAATATTATTATATCTTTATGAAGGATTAATGCTTATTAAAACACATACTTATTAAAACACATTTGTTTAATTGCGTTTATCTAATAATCAACAAATCGATGCTTACTATCTCTATTAAACAAACATAAACCCAATGCCATGCAGTCAGCTTCTGAAATTAACGTTGCTTACCTCGCAAACACTTCTGACAAGTTTCCAAGTATTTCACATTTGGAAAAAAAAAAATTGTAAATGAAAAACAAAAAAGGCACCGAATGCTCACGTCCTGTCTGTCATTAAGAAAACAACAATCCAACTATGTATTGGTGAAATAGGCGCTGTACTTCTGTATCACAAGGGCTTGTGTTAGCTGTCAGTATTGTCTTGATTCAAGTAGTGCTAAGACACTTTGTCCTCCCTTAAGCTGTCACTGTTCTGCCAGCTCTGTGCAGTTATTTAACTTAACTCAAGAGGCGATCTGGATAGTAAACAAGTCGTGCTCAAACCAATGGCTTTCCACACCCTTCTGTTTATAGTAAGATGACTTGCACTCAGAGGTCACCACCATCAACAGCTCCTGTCTTTCACTGAGTGTCCAATGTGCTGCATGTATCCCAAGGCTCTTTTTTATGAAGCCACCTTTCTCAGAGCCTGCTCACCGGCTGTCAGAATGACACATCTGCTCCTTATTGTTTTTGGAAGCTTTCACGAGTCTGGTGTACGTAGATAGATAGGTAGATAGATAGATAGATAGATAGATAGATAGATAGATAGATAGATAGATAGATAGATAGATAGATAGATTATTATATTTAAATATGGGGGGGGGAATCAGAATTCCTAAAAATCTGTATTAGCAAAAAGGTGATTTTGAATACGAAATAATCAGTGCTTATCTGACGCCCAGGAAATTGCAATTTAATATTTGGCAGGTATTAGATACTGAGCATTTGGATCTTCCAAAAATGGAGGAAGCAAGAGAATGGACATAAGCCGTATGTTGGCAGATATGACATTTTTATATTGCAGAGATCATAAAAATTAATCAGTATTCCATTTAAATTAAAGCAAATTCGGGGAAATTTCCCTTTATATATTCAACATGTCAAAATTTACACATGTGTAATATTACACTGTCTATAATCACACAGGGTTTCAATATAGTTAACTAATCAGGCTGAACTAAGCTAAGCCTTTTTTATTAGAAACCCTTATATTCTTATTTGCTGTATCTATAGCTTACTTGAATCATTAAAATAACCCAATATAATAGGACTATTAAAGTAATCTGTGAGGTTAATTTATTTTAAGCAATCTAAGATTACAAATGATGCATTATTCACCCTGTCCAATCTTGTAATGTCCAATGTTGTTAATAAAACACTTTAGGATTAAGTGATAGTGATATAATAAAATAGTATAAAAATAAATGTTTATTTTTTTCTTAAGCTACTGCTTCTTATTTTTGCCCATTTATCATGTCCCTGTCCCTACACACCATCCATCATGCAATATTCACCAAGTATATGAAAAATGTATGGTCACTGCATGAAACCAGATAGGTGCTATATCTTTACGTCTGGCTGCAACAGGGACGACAGGCTTGGCAAAGAACATACGGGGCTCACTACCTACTACCAAAAGGGAGAACTAGCCGGATTAACCCATTACCACCCAAAAGTGTTAACTATGCAGAGATAACATGTGAAATTCTCCAGTCAAAACTAGTGGCACAAAAATGTGTATATATATATATATATATATATATATATATATATATATACTGTGCTAGGGAAATGTACACATTGAAAGTTATACTTACCTGAAGCTTACTGGCTAGGCTATGCATTTGATGATGTATATGTGTGTGCCCTCAATTTTCTTTTCCTACTACACCACCAGTGCTATTAGTGATACGGCAGAGGGGAATTTGTCCACTCTGCTGCCCTTTTTCCTAGTTTTTCATCTCTTTTAGAAGACCACAAAATCAAAATAGCTAAAATTGTTTACTTATGATAACTTGTAAACTATACATAGAAATATGGCTACTGTGTTATAAGTGAAAGCCCTAACCCTGAAAAGCAATGCATTGTCTATAACACATATGTACATATTATATTGCTTTATGTAAATAAAGTACATCTAAAGGCATCAAGGAAATAACATGATTAATTATCATACTGACAGCTCTTGGACCTGAAGGTGGAAGAAGACCTCATAATTTATCAGGGCTGATAAAAAAAAGTGAGGGAGAGGGGTGCACCACAGAGCACAGTACTTCTAATAGATACATTCTGCTTTGATCTACGGAGGAATAGTGATTTGAAGTAAGATATATGTAGATTAAGTGACAAGCCTCAAAATATGAGGCTTGTCACACAAAAGTGTCACACAAAAGTGTGTATGTAGAAATATGCCAAAATTAATATTGAACTATTGTTAGCAGAAGTACTGAGACCCCAATTGCAAACAAAGCATCAGAAATAAGGTTAAGCTAGAAACAATTGCTCCAACATAAAACAGTGCCCGGCCTATTTTGATCTGGACTATTTGTATGGTGTGCACCCTTTATGACCTTTGCTGATCCTTTATGTAGGTTATACAAATCAGTGTTCTTGTCTTATATTCAATGTTAAAAATCTTTACGTCACATCTGGGAAATAATCAGATTTTTCCAGTATGCGCCAAGCAAATCAAGCAATTATAATATCATATCATAAAACATCCACTGTGTTCTGGCTCCAAACTTCACAGATACTGGGTTAAATAAACACACTCAAAGATTGCTTCAAATCAGTTTGGCAGCAACAGTCGTATCTATTTCGATAGCCCTCCTGAAGGGAACTACAATACAACGGTAATTCTATCAGCATAACATATGACTGACTTAGCTTGTCAGCAGCTGGATAACACACATTTCATATCCTGGCTTTACTGCTGCTATGATAATCGTTAGCCAAGGCTCACTTTAGCAGGATCACATATGGAGAATGCTCACTCAACCATAAGTGAGGCATAACATACACTATGAACAATACACATCATGACAAAACAAAGAAACTGTATTATAACATACCGTATTTATCGGCGTATAACACGCACTTTTATATCTAAAAAAATAAGTTTAAACCCTACCTGCGTGTTATACGCCGATAACTTTCTGTGCTGCACGATCTGCAGCCGCGTCTCCCGCACTTCCGGTTCCGGCGAGGGTGCGTGTTATACGCCGGTGCGTGTAATACGCCGGTAAGTACGGTAAATAACCAAATGACATAAATACAAAACAGCTTATCCAATGGGTATTCAAACATTTTATTATTTATTGTTATTATATTATAATATTATACATAATCTGAAGTATATAATAGTTGAAAATCTTTTTTTCCAATTTATTTAGTTAAATATATATTCTTTCTTTATTTTAAAAATACTGATAGCCTACATTAACACATATTTAACTGTATAATAATAATCACTGACAGCTGCTAATCAACCACCTCATTATATTTTGTATTATTGTGGATAATAATTATAGTAAAAAAAGTAAAGTAAACAGTGTATGTTGGGACATATACGTTATTTCTATTGTTAATATCAATCTATTAATAAATTAGATAGAAAAAAATATAAATTTCAAAGTTACTGTGTATACATTACTCACTGTGTTACTAAATGAACACATATTATCTTGTTATCTCTCCATATGAACATTGAAAGTAGTTTACTGAAACGTATGGCCCGTGGCTTCCACTAAATTCTATTTTTCACACGCCAATTAGAATGACTATACAACAGCATTCCCATCTAACACTGTCCTCATCCTCCCTTTTGAAAGTTACTTAAATTCCCATAAAGAAGACATTTGTAGCGGCCCCACTGCCTTTATTAATAGCATTTATCCAATTCCAGAGCAAATTGACACCTCTAGAGGATTCATAAAGTGACTGTGGTTCTAATGCTAGGGCAGTCTAAGGTGTCCTTTGAACACGGACTCTAGCTAGTATACTCCAGATGGCACTCTATCCTCAAATGATCACATATAACCCAGCCCAGAAATAGTCTGAGTGAAAGTTACACCTGCAGCACATTTTCGGCACCAGTTTTTGTCACCACTACAATGCTCAAATGACAGATAGGCCATCTGACTTGGGTTAGAACCCATAAAACATGATTGATGAACTCTTTAAGTAAGCAGTGGCAGTTCAGATTAGGAAGTGGGAGCCTGATTTCACAAGGACAGTGTTTCAAAGTCTTATTCTTAGCACCCGCTCCCAGGACTGATGGAGTCATTGATACATATTTACGTCTGAGCATCCTATTCTTGGAGAGTTTTAAAATCTTTATTGACAGCTACTTCAAGATTTATAGAAATGTTGAAATAAGAAGCAATGTGCGTAAAGTGATACACTTTAAATTACCGGTATATTCAATAGAGGATGCTAAAATGTATTCTATTCTATTGTCCTTCACGGCAAAAAAAGTCTTTAGACTGTAGATGTTAATTGACACTATAATTATTGATAACAATTGTCCTATTCCAATGTCACACTAATATTAAAGGTATACACATATTATTTTTGGTAATACACATAATCTTCTTCTCAATTGGTATCAAACTTGGAAAGCACAACTGGTACCAGGGAAACTAGGTGCGTACTAGAGAGGGGCCCCAAATGTCATGCCTGGAAGCTAGGCCTTAGATAAAAATGCTTTCCTGACTCAACCTGGCCCAAACCTTTGCCTCTCATGTTGAGAGAGAAACCAGCAAAGCTGCTCTTTCCACAATAAAAGGATATTGAAGCCTACTTCAAAAGAGGTAAAAGCTATTGTCTACTTGTATCAATGTGATGGGGGATGCTACTGGGGGTTAGACGGGAGAGAAATGTTAAGACAATGCACAGTAGCTACTCCAGGAGCTGATCAGATAAACCAGACTGAGAATGAAAGCCATCAATTGTGTTATGAATTGATACCTTGTTCGATGAGAACCAAACTAAAACACCTAAAGCCACCCACACTTACTACCAACGGATCACTTGTTTAATGCTGACATGTCCTGCACAGAGTGGAAATGTTTGTGGGTACACCATAGCAGTTGTTACTGGTACACATAAATTGACATGAACAAAATCTTAAAGTAGCTTCAATAATTAAAATGTATTAAAATATTAAACTCCCCTCCACTGTCTCTATAACACACACAGTGTGCCTATTAGAAATACTATGCAGAACCGCAACAACTGCCTGCTCTTTGCTGACATCACAACCTTCGTATAACACGGGCTTCAGTGCTGATGGCTCAGACACTGGCGTTCTGGGTTTACTACTGAAACCAGCCAGGAATGGACATGTTCTTTCATGGAAATCCTAATAGTATTTTACATTATTTCAACATTAAATTACATAATATATCCATAACATGATTTTGACCCAATAATCCAAAAAACATGCAGAAAACAAGTAGTGTTTCACAATAAACTGAGTACAACTGGTTTTGTATATATATATATATATATATATATATATATATATATATATATATATATATATATATATATATATATATACACAAATCAGAAAACATGCTGAAGCAGCAGCCAATTACATGTATACTAGCAAAACATCATTGTTGAGAGAGAATACATGTTATTGGCTGCTCCTATTCCCATTAAGTACAATGGAAGTTCTACTGAGCGTATGCTCTGTAGAGGCAGGTGGGGGGTTAAATAAGACAGGAGTTTCATTTTTAAGGACTTGATTGACCTCAATGTATTAATTAAACAATAATATAATGTTCTGTTTAAATAACATTTTTATATTGTATCTTTGGGTTCTTTGAAAGTATATGCTTAAATGTTACTTAAAACCATAGAAACTAAATCCTTTGATTTTCTTTGAATGGATAGTAACTTAATAAGATGCCTTGAGGTGTTAGAAAAGAATAACAATCCATCAAGATGAACTCATACAGAATCCAAACATCAAAACAACTTCGGCGTAGGTGTTTTTTTTGAATGGGTGTCCACCTCACCCATTCAAAATAACCACCAGCCCCATAACCTTATCTACTTTAAAAGACACTGTGAAGATGTTACTATACGTTGTCTGTTTAGCTTAGTAGGTTGAGATCATAAAAATAAATTGATCCATGTAGTATTTCAAGATAAGGCTATTATCTGAACCATATGCATATATGTTCCAATAATTCTGCTATGTGTGATGTCAAAAGGGTAAAAAAAAACAACATGTGGTATGTGAGAAATAACAGTTACCCGGTAAAATAAAATTTTGGCCCAGTATTCCTATAACAAACTACAATATTTTAAAGTAATCCCCTGCAATATTTGATTAAGTTATTTACCCCTTTTATTTATTATACAACGTTTCTTGTACTAACAGGGTTAAACACAATATTTATTCTTCCATAGATTTCCAAAAAATCAATGATAGCCATAGCTTAACTTGGCTCAGTTGCCTAACTTTATTAGAAACTTAGGTTAAGTTGCTGGTATTTTTTTCTGATGCTACAAAGAAAAATTCATTACAATGTGGCCATGGCACGCAATTCAACATTAATTAAGGGGGGTCTTTTAATAGACTTCTGTTTTTTGGGGGGTTTTTTTGTCTTTTTTTCAGAACAATATTTTACATATATTTTTATGGTTTTATAAAAGCATATCTATCAAGTCTAATCCAGAGCCATTTGACCTTATTTTGGAGCCACCAGCACTATCATTCCATATATAAACCAATATTTTGATTTGATTTTTTTGATAACTTAAAATGTAGTTCTTTTCATCAGAACTAGATATTCACCTTATAAGTGTTTTAGAAATATCAACGTTCACATACCAATTTTGAATAGACTAACTCAACACCATGTAAATAACACTTCACCCAAATTCACCCATCTCAGTAAAAGATAATAAATGTTCTTGTAGTATTTATATGGCAGTCCAACATATTTATATCAGATGTACTTGGGAAAAAACAAATCTTGAAACTGTGTTACAAAACAAAATCAATTAAAATTGGTATGTTGTTTGTATGCTGTGGCAGCAAAGTATTTTTTAAAATTCATTTTTTAACATGTGGTAATGTACATGATGCTTGTGGTCACCTTTCAAAGTGTATGGATTAGTCTTGGATCCAAAAAAAAAACAATAAGCACCATGCTTTCTAACAAAATTCCTTCTAGATATTTATTAAAACACTGTTATAACACGTTGAAGCAGTGAGAAAGTGGCAACATGTGTGCTTGAAATCATTGCCTTTATTATAAATTAAAAAAAGACTTTTAAAATACACAGCTGTTTTTTAAAATGTGTTGTGCTATGTAAAGGTTTTCTTAGGATATTGAATATCTGAGTCACAATTCTGGTTCTGTAAAAGCAACTAGACTAGCTTGCATATAATTGTGTTGTGTCTCTTAAATACACAAATGCAGTGTATTCAAAAGCATGAGTGACTAGGCATGCCACATGAGGGGCGTAACTAAAACATACAGGGCCCCAGTGCGAAAATTGCCCCGGGCACCTTAACTTCATATGCAGCATGTCCCACAATGGCACATTTGTCCACAAACAGCATGTCTGTGCCACTTATGCCCCTGGTAGCTTGTCAGTTGATGATTTGGGCTTGTTTTGCAGCCACAGGACCTGGTAACCTTGGAGTCATTGAGTCGACCATGAACTCCTCTGTATACTGAGGCAAATGTCAGGCCATCTGTCGGACAACTAAAGCTTAGCTGAAATTTGGTCATGCAATAGTGCAATGATCTAAAAATGGCTAAAAAAGAAAAGAATCAAGGTGTTGAAATGGCCAAGTCAAAGTCCAGACATCAACCTTAAGAGAGCTATGCATAAACAAATGCCCGCAAACCTCAATGAACTGAAGAAATGTTGTAAAGAAGAGTGGGCCAAAATTCCTTCACAACAATATGAAAGACTGATAAATTCATACAGAAGATTTCTTCAAGCTATTGCGGTTAAACGTGGTTCTACACTCTATTGAGTTATACGGTGTTCTTAGTGTTTCACACATGGCTTCTCCAGTTTGGCTTTATTTTTGTTGAATAAATCATGACATGATGTAATATGTTATTTGGTGGTGGTGTTCATCTGAGGTCGTATTTACCAAATATTTAGGCCTGCTAAGGTACAGATGATTGTTATTGTGTCCTGATATGTAAAAACCATAGAAATCAAAGAGGATTTTCAAAGAAAAATGACTGGTGGTTGCTGCCTCTATCAGTCCACATATGAAGATATACAAGTATATATAAAGAGCCTTGTCTTATCCTTTGAACATTTAAACATTATGTATCGTACTGGATTCCTAAAGAGACACTCCACTCATCATATGTATTTTAATGGTCCTTTTTATTTCTGTAGGGTCACCCTACTGCAAAATCTCTCCATAGGCATTTGACACTTTCCCCTACCCCATCTAAATGCTGTGCAGGAGGTGTGTTCTTTGAGGCACAAAGAAAAATTACAAATGAAATAAACTAAATTAAATATCACTGGTAAATATATACAAAATGAAAACAAAAATACCACATGAATAGTGGCAAAAACATATACGAATATACATATATGAATTTCACCATCCTTGTTTGTTCATAGTTTCAGGAAATGAATTGTTTCAGAAGAGTACTATAAAGTCCTCCCTTCCAAAGCAGACAAAGACTTCATTTATTATGTATAATGTCTTGTGCCCATGTCAGCTCCTGATTAATAATTAAAATTAATCTCATTATAGAAGATTTCATTACAGGATAATTTAATTAAATGATGCTTTGGCTCCCAGATGCCATCTTTTAAATAATGCTGATGATGACACAGGAATTTGTTATGTTTCGACCAAGTCTAGTGGCAGTACATTATTTAGAAGAATATTTAGTGTTAGGGAAACAATTTTTTAAGGTCACTTGAATCAATAAATGGTAATGTGGTTGCAAAAAAATTGCCTGAATAAATCATATAGGAACAACACGGTAACTATAGGTAAACTCTACTAGAAACTTGTATAAACATAATATACAAAACATGACTTTAGTCTCCAATGCTTATTTTTTAAGCTACAAACTAAGCATATAACTAATATATAAAATGAGAGCATATGCTCTCTCACAAGCAGATGTCAATTTACAGTTCTCTATCTTCAGGTATTTTTGAGCATTTTTTTGGCTTTTATATATATATATATATTATACATTGTATAATAGCTGCTTTTAATGGGCTGAAGACAGGGACTCAAGGTTGTCATATGGATTATCAATGTGCTGCTTTTTTAAGACTGCACCCCTTGGGTGGCTGGAGTGTGAACTGTGATTTTTGGCATGATGAAATGAGGTTGGGTACTAATGATGGTTACTCACTATGCTTCCCCAAAGGATTAATCTTTATTTTATGTATTTATTACTAAACCTTGTTTGCTATATGAGCAACTTGAAAGAAGGCTCCAGGCAAGGGTAAAGGAATGAGGGAGGGAATGATAGAGTGAGAGGGTAAGGGAGTTAGGGAGGGAGTGAGTATGCATATATCTATGCATGTTAGAGTGAGTGTGTATGTGTAACTATGTGTGTGTGTATATATATATATATATATATATATATATATATATATATATATATATATATATATATATATATATGCAATATTTGTTGCAAAAACTTTATAACTGTGCTTCATTCACTTACCTATAACTCTCTTCTATTTTTGAAACTAGTTCTTGTGACCTGGAAGGCCTGAGAGGTTGGAACACAGCACCAATTACAAGTTCCACAGGATGCAATGTAATCATGTAAATATGTAAATATTTTTGTGCCACAAATGGCGTCAAACATCCTTAAGCAAGACACTTATTCATCTGTATTTATAGCAATTTTTAGCAATACTAAGGCTCCTGACACCAGCTGAGAAAGGCAACACGCAACTGTAGAGAACACTGAATGTACTGCTAGTAAATCACACTAGGGAAAATAGCACTCCCGTGTAAATCTTAAGTTTCCCTGCTCTTATGGTTCAAATAACATAAACTTACCATAGATTCCTAGTTATCCTACTAACAATATCAATATGCTCCATACAGAAATAAATAAATAAAACAGTTCCTGGTATCTTAATAGTCAACAGAAAAAGAATAAACATAAACTTAAAAACTGAGAATCTCAATGACAGATGAAAACCTGCCTTGTTGCCAAATTAAATAAAGACTGATTTATAGACACATTCCTCAGCACTTGTAGGTACCTTAAAATGGAGGCACATGCCCAAAAGAACATAATGCCCTTATTGATATTTCATGGTCAAAAACTATTTTACTTTTATGCATACTCTAACATGGAAATAATTGCAACATCATGATGATCAGAAGGATGTCCACTAGTTTAAACACAATTATTAAAGGGCTACTCTGGTCCATTTTGCATGGACATTTATTCTTTATTTTTGGAGGAAAACCTCTCCAGACTTGCAGGAGATGCACATCTCTTCATCTCTTATACTATACTCATTGCCCAGTGGCACAAGAGTTCTATGGCACGGAGTGGGTCCCCTGAAGGCATTTATAAAATGTATTTATTTTTTGATAGCTACTTTCATATGCATCATTTTCATGTGTTGGACTACATTGAGGACAATGGAGTGTCCATTTAAGGTTATATTTTTAATTTAAATTGCTTGAGAGTTTTAGTGGGATAAAATGCAGTGCCATAGGAACTGGGGGAAAAAACTTTTTTTATTAAGCCTTTAGAGGAATTGATAAAACAACAAATCTACTATTCTTTATTTGCTTAGCTTGCTAGGGAGTACAATTAATGTTTTGCCTAGGTATGATAGCACTTTTTTTATACTATTTAACAATGTGTGCTAGAACTTAAAACTTCCTAAAACTAAAAAGAGTAGCATAATTTAAAAAAATGACACAGAAAGTCTGTACTGTATTGTTGCTAGGAGCTGTATATTGAAAGGACTGTATTCCACTCAGTTAATGACACCTGTACTGTGTCAGTTATCCTGCAGGTACCGTGCATAATCAGAAATGTATATCCAATTTCACCTGAAAAGGCACAGACCACAATTACCACTAACACTATAACATGAGCTATCAGGTATCAAGGTGAAACAAAGAAAGCCTAAATCATCACTGAACTTAAGAATTCAAGTTACCATCACAGGATGTATATTTCTAAAAAGAACGTTTGCGCTGAAAAGGGAATAGATTCTAATGTTCAAAAGCACATTTTATTACGTACAACAGGTCTGTAAATTATAATACCTTCTAAAATGAAGTATTTTATGATTTGTTGTCATCAAAATATGTACTATATACTATTTTTAAATTCCAATACCGCACCTAACTAACGAAGTACCATAAATAAATATGTATGTTGAAGCATTGAATCAGAAGTGCTAAGTCTTAGTTGAAGTGTGCTAATTCTTATGTAAACAGTATTAAAATAATAAAATAAAAATATATTACTACAAAAAATAGTAGCAAGCACATAAAAGGTAAATGTCAACCCTCACAGTTTGAAGTTTTAATCATTTTAGTTGAATAAAACTATATATAGTTTGCTATTCATTTGCCAATGAGTTTAACTATTTTGGAAATAGAGTAAGTAAGGGACTATTTTACTCAGGCCCAGACTGGCATAGCGGAGAGCTGGCCAGTGGGCCGATATGTTGAGTGCCCCACTCTGACCGACATTACTCCTCCAGTGGCAGTTCGAGCAGAGTTGTAACTAGAAACCACAGGGCCCTCGTGTGAAAATTGCCTCGAGGCCCTCCAACTTCACCAAGCATGTCCCGCATTGCAACCTTTGCCCCAAACAGCTTGTAAGTGTCTTTGTCCTAAGCAGCTTATTACTGCCATACTAACCCCCAGACAGCCTGTTTGTGACATTTTTGCCCAAGGCTTGTCAGTGCCCCCAAACAGCTTATACGGCCATCTTTTGCCCCAAACAGCTGGTCTGTCCCATCATTGCCCTCAAACAGCTTGTCACACAGAAATTATACACACTTACTCATACTCATTAACACACACATACACATTCATTCTAACATACACTTCATCTTACCTCACATTATGGTCACACACAAAAACTTACACATCGATGCTCACATACACATACATAAACATTCAAGCTCACATACATACATACATACATACATACAAACAAACAAACAAACAAACACTTACAAACCCCCTACCTGCCGACCGGTGCAGTCCAGGTCAGAAGGGCCCTTTCTAAACAATTTTTAAAGTGGTACGGAGAGAGACAGGAACAAGTGGTCGCAGGTGTTGCCCCGGGCCCCGTCACAATTGCAACCCCTGTGACCCCTGTAGTTGCAGTTCATGTTCTGCAGTGTATAGCCACATGCTGCGTAGCTATAAGAACGTAACATGCAGCCATGTGTATCCAGTCGGTAACCGCATGTACATCATTTGGAGGTTGCTTGTACTAAAGTGCCAGGGCCGATTGTCCTCCCCAATCAAGCGCATATATATAGCTGATAAGTGAAAAGGCACTCAAAATGCAAGTGACTAATAAATTAGCACCTCACAACTAATAAAATGCACCTCACAACACATGTATTTAACAAAATAAAAAATGCCCTGATATACTTCATGGAAGCTGAGGCCTATGCAAAATGAAGGAAAACTTGCATAACTAATTAATTTCCCATGTTGGCGTTTAACTCAACCTTACTTAAAATACTCAGTCAACAAGAATGAGCAACTTAATAGCATACTTCAGTGTCTCAGGCAGCCTCCTGAAAAACAAATGCATATTAACATACTTTAATATGCATTTATCAAACTTAGCAAAAACAAGACAAAAAAAGCCGAGCCAGCTCTGGAGATAACTGGTAGTAAGTAATAGTATATCAAGTGGTGCAGAAAATAGCAGTGGAGCATGGAAAGGGGCAAATACACTTGGCAGTAACTGGCCGTAAGTATATCATGGGGCACAACAAATAGCTGAAGGGCATGCATTTGGTAGAGCAGCACTATGAAAATGTAAAGTGAACGATAAGGGATCATAAGTGTAAAAATTGCATACAATGGCTGGGATGTCCCAGGACGTAGGGAGTGGTAACTTGATGAGGAGGCATAATCATGTGTTTACAGGTTAAAATAAAGAAATCCACTTTATGTGCAGTCATCTAAACTTCCTGTTTCTAGGATATGCATGATTATTCCACCTCACTCGAATTGTTAAGCTGTTGTTTGTTTATTGGTTCAGTTTATTTGTAAGGGTGGACTGAGGTGAAAGGAGGGAACTTCAGGACAGCAAATTGATGAGATATGTTGTAACTTTCTGCCACCGGTCTCCGTTTCCAACAGATACACTTCAAAACGAAATCTTCCGTAATAATTTCATTAAATGGCAAACAAAAAGCGGAAGCTATAGTTAGCTGAAAATGTCTCAGTTACTGTTTTATCATACAATGAAATTAATGAATTGACACAGTGGAAAATGGTTTTAAAACTAACCATATTTTGACCTAAATAAAGTGAGAATGTATTGTTTCCGGGTTTCCACAGTTTTTTTAATTGTAATTTAATTATAGTTTGTTAAAGCAAGCAAAAAAAACATCTTTGCAGTCATATTTTTAAACTGTGAGATATCTTTTATACAGTTTAGTAAACTTAATTTTATTTTAATATATATATCAATTTCTAGCCATAGGTATAATTCTTAATAGTTGCTTTACTTTGTTAGATCATTCTATCTTGGACTTTTTAAAATATCCAGTCAAGATAAATCTTGATATGTTGTGGAAACAACAGACATCCGAGAAATAAAAATACCAAGAATTATAGCTCCTTGGGTATATAAAAAATTAAGTGAATGCTACTTTATAGAGTAACTAAAGCAGGAAAGGATAATACACTGTTAGAAAAAATACTCAGCAGCAACCTTCTACGTGTATGAAGTAAAAACCATTAGGAAAAGTCAAAAGTTCACTTGTGACTGTCTAGGACTAAAAATCTGTCAGCTTAAACTTTATATATCTCAAAATCTTAAACTGGATTTTACTGTATCTTGGCATGGTACGAGAAACCTAACAAAAAAAAAATTGGGTAGATATATTCTGGAATTGCTTTATTACTATATTAAGTGGAAGAAGGCATGACAATGTATTAATGAACTTTGAGTGGGAATTTTGTTTGAATAACTGAATTTGTTGAATTAATGTATATTACATAACTAGTAACATTGCTACTGACCGTTCAGAGATAAAAATAGCCTGTCCCATACTGCATTATAATTAATATTTGATTCTGTAATATGGATCCATTGGATCTATATTACCAACTATCTCTTAGTTTGGCCTGGAGGCATTGAGTACATGGTTACCACACCCCAAGTGTAATGGGGGGAGCATGGTGTTTGATCCAGCCTGTTTCACCCACTCTCTACATGTTGTGGTGCATTTGGAATCCCTAGCGAGTTGCTAGATTTAACAATATAAAATAAAATTGTTATACCACACTTATGAGGAAAAAATTAGCCTTCTTTGATTTTCCAAACAAAATCAATCTAAACCTAAAACTTAAACAAATTAAAATATAAAATGTATGATGTTCAAATTATTTTAATATAAAACAAACAGTACATATGAGTATGTATAAGAAATAATTCACATGCTAAATTATCAGAAGTTCAAACAGTAAAAAAGCAAATTTTTCTATCATTATTATTATTATTATTTGTGATAATAGTTTTAACCCCTTAAGGACCAGGCTGTTTTTTACTTGCTGTACCCTTTGTGAACGAGGCTGTTTTAACACTTTTGCGGTGCTCGTGTTTAGATGTAATTTTCTCAGCACATTTAGTGTACCCACACAAGTTATATATTGTTTTTTTTTTCAGGACAAGAAGGGCTTTCTTCAGATACCATTTTTGATCATATTATCTAATTATTCCATAATAACTTCTACAAATCTTCTACTCATCCAAAAAAAGCTAACGAAAACACCTGCTATATACCGTATTGGCTCGGATATAGGCCGCCCCCGTATATAGGCCGCACCCTAAAAGTTTGGTGCTTTTTTAAAGAAAAAGTTTTTTTTCTTTAAAAAAGCACCAAAAAAAACATGCTGCCACTGTCCTCCCTCCCCGAGATCCGCTGCCACTGTCCTCCCTCCCCGCGATACGCTGCCGCTGTCCTCCCTCCCCGCGATACGCTGCCGCTGTCCTCCCTCCCCGCGATACGCTGCCGCTGTCCTCCCTCCCCGCGATCCGCTGCCGCTGTCCTCCCTCCCCGCGATCCGCTGCCGCTGTCCTCCCTCCCCGCGATACGCTGCCGCTGTCCTCCTCTGCCCCCCCCTCCTCGACTTACCGGAGCAGACTCCCGGGTGTCTTGCGGGGCCGGCGAGGGACATCTACGCAATATGCGTATGCAACTTCCGGTACCGGAAGTTGCATACGCGTATTGCGTAGATGTCTCCCGCCGGCCCCGCAAGACACCCGGGAGTCTGCTCCGGTAAGTCGGGGGTGGGCAGAGGTAAAACGCTTAGATAACCTCCCGTGCCGGCACCCCCCCCCGTGGGAAGTGCTGGCAGGGGAGGCTGTCTGAGCGTATCGGGGAGAAGGATGCAGGTCCCCTGCACCGCTGCGGGGGATCTGTATCTTAACCCCGCTGCCTGCCCGGCGCCCGGGACTGCATGTCCCGGGCGTCGGGCGCTAGACCCCGAATATAGGCCGCACCCCCACTTTAAAAACTTAAAGTGGGGGAAAAAAGTGCGGCCTATATTCGAGCCAATACGGTAGATTCTACTATTTGTCCTGAGTTTAGAAATACCCAATGTTTTTGTGTTTTTTTGCTTTTTTTCTGCAAGTTATTGGGCAGCGGTCACAGCGCGTCCTGGGGGGAGGGTTCAGTGTCGCTGAATGTCTCGTGATCGTTGATCGCCTCCTAAACTCTTTTAAAATGGTTGTCCGCCGCCATACATACATATGGCAGATGT
Organism: Spea bombifrons; assembly: GCF_027358695.1. NCBI lineage: Eukaryota > Metazoa > Chordata > Amphibia > Anura > Pelobatidae > Spea > Spea bombifrons. The sequence continues at coordinate 47,147,752 of NC_071089.1, read as the reverse complement.
TGACGCCCCGGGGAAGGGCCAGACATGACTCCTGAAGTGAAGTAAGTGATCATAGATCACTTTCTAAGCTTGTTTAATGAAATGACGTGCCAGGCACGTCATAGGTCGTTAAGTGACCTTTTTTGTGTGACGTGCCTGACCCATCAATGGATGTTAAGGGATTAAGCAATTGTTTTTGATAGGGGGTATAATTTAAATGGTCAAAGTAATGCCCACTAAGAGTGTTAAAACTAACTATATGTGCTAAGATTTTAGAGCAACCTTTACTGAAGAACATGGGAAAATGGAGTACAATTTGCATGCAGTGCTCTGACTGTGCCTGGGGTTGATGTCACATAATATGTGCTAAATATGTTTTCTTCAATGACATGGGGCTCCTGCCTAATCAACCCTTCCCCGTTACTTTTAAGTAATACATAAAATCGTGTTTTCTTCCCCATCTCAAGTTTTACATTTTTAGACATGGCATGTTAAATGTATGCAAACCAAACTAAATTTATACAAATGGTTTATGTCTCAAAGAAATTGGAAAGGTAGAAAAAAGCCCCAATAACAAAAAGAGCAAGCAGTAGTTTATGTAGTGATAGACTCACTTCTGCCTGGATGACTATACAATGTAATCAGTCATGATTAATTATACAATTTAGGTTCAATTTATAAAACAGATACGCAGAATTGTAGCGTTAGCATGGGAAAACACTAATGCTGGGCATTAGTTGTGTTAATACTTGCTGGGCAGAAGGAAAATTAAATAACAGAAGGGAAGTGGACTGCCGGTCTCATATTCATATGTGAAGATAAGCCATATTAAATGAATGACTGGAAATATAATTTCAAACTTTCTGGCAAAGGATCGTTTTGCATTACTTAAGCATGGAAATAAATCCCTTACATTCCTAAGCAATTCAGAATGAATTAAACACCATAAAAATCACAAATTGAGTACATAAACAAAGTGCTCATATGTCAAAAAGTGTGTGTACAGGAATTACATGTGCAGTAACATAGCTGGATTGAAATGTTTTTGTTTTTTTCCATAAACGTTCATTTGTGTTTCAAAAAGAAATCTAAAATCAAAAACTTATTTAATGTACATGATAACAAAAAGCCTAGATACATGTTTATCATTACAATTTTTATTTATACAGAACATGGATTAAAGCTGATTATTGGACACAAACATAAAATAACATGACCCTATAATAAATCAGCCATTTTATTTCATTTATCAGACCTAATATTTCTAATTTACCTCGATTTCAGTTTTATTCACCTGTACCAAATTGAAATTTCTCAGTAGAGCATTTGCTCCTCATTTGTCTTAACATCATCAAGGTCATTCCAAAGAAGGAAATGTTCATAACAAGCAGTAGCACCATTCAAATAAACATTTCATAGGTCCTCTCCGTAGTCATTCAGGTAAATAGTATAATGTACAAACTATATGCAGAAAAAGCCAGATGGTGGTTCAGAGCTAGGGCTACACTAGACCCCTGGCCTCATTGGCAGAGAGTTGACCCAAATGTGGACTCGCCCATCAGATATGGGCCTAAGTGTCTGTGTGCACCCTTATGGATTTACAACATAGAAGAGGTGGAGATGTTTTAGCTCCCCCAGCTTTGACATGTACTTCCCCACCCTCAATAAGCTCTGTCAAATGTAGCCCTGAACCACCAAGCTCAATATTCCAATGAACATAATGGCATATAAAATAAACATAATCCATCCAATACAAAACAAATAAAAAATAATTGAAAAATGTTGTTTAACCCATGCTTAAAAATAAACTGCTTTTCCTCTTGCACATTGCTTGTTCCATAATGCCATCTATCTTGCACACTAGTATATGACCAAGGCAACAACAGGGATACAACCCACAGGGATAGCTCCCAACAGACTCCCATAGCCAGTGCAACCTGAGTTTGCTGCACAAACGCAACCAGGCACTACACAAAAGCAGACTTATCTGGCACCTTACACAGGGAATAAACTTTGGGAGGGAAAAAAGGTGGGAACGCTGCTTGTCCCTTTATGATCCGAAATGATCTACACCAGGTGAAAAAGATATAAGGTATAAATACATTTAGCTAACTGACCACACCCTCTGTAGACCTGGGCAGTCCTTACATTTACTCCAGCCCCTGATTTGAGAGAATGTCCTGACATTCCCTCTCATGCTGACCTGGGCATCTTATAGAATGTTCACATCCAATGTAATCTTCTGAATATAAGCAAAACATTCACAGGCATGCCCACGGTATATGAAGTGTGCCCAAGAGTATGATAATTTCATTAAGCTAAAAATAACATTAACTGGCACAGTGCTTTCAATGTCCACAATAGAGAAAATAGTTAAAGCAGGGTTATTCCCAAACACAAATTCTAATGATTACCAGATGCATATATATTATTTCATGCATGAATATATTGTGTGTATCATGTGTTATATCTGCATTCTGTTAATGGGTCATTGCTCTAATATGGTATAACTAATGCAAAGTTTACAGCACCATTTATGCAAATACAATACCCACTATTAGAGGTGATTAAAAAGGTTACATGGTATGTTTTTACCTTGCATATACAAGATTCAAATCCATCATGTTCTTTGATTTCTGAAGGCTTCTCCTGTCTTCTATGAGAACCTGGCCATAATAATAGACTTTCATTCAAATCAATGGTAGATACAATGTATCCTCCAACCACTTGGGGCCACTCTTGCACAGGACCATAAAAACATATTTTTGTTGCAACCGGCAGATATTTTATAGTCCACTGCCATTGGGTGTGAATTCGATTACTAATTAACTCTTATTTTATAAATATAGCTTTTAAATTTTGAACTGATCCCTTCCCTAGATCAGAAGGTGATGAATGAAGATTTCATCATTCATTTTCAGATTAAAATATACTTTCCTTTTTTACAGTTTTTTCTGGTGCAAATGACTCCCTACCTGAAAGACTTAGAGGCAGGGGGATCGGTAGGGAAACGTATTTTATGTTGTTACACATTGCAGGTGAGGACACATGAGTTGTCATTGGTGTTGCTTTGTGAAGAAATAGACCATATTAAATCTAAATTGAAAAACAACTGTAGTTGTACGAAACATCCAATATACATCTGAAAATGTGTTACTTAACACTTATTCATAAACCATCTGGGATATATAAAAATGCAATCATTATTTTTGTTGGATGCATTGTCTTAAGTATCATTTGGATCCTACACTTAACTTTATTTTCCAAACAGACCAAAACATTTTGAAACAGTAAATTATTATTGCATTGAATGAATAGGAAACCTTTACTTATGCACACTATATAGATATATGGCTCAGTGCACTGCATTGTAAAAAAATGTTTCCAACATCTGGCTCACTGATGCTTAAAAACAATATAACATACAAATTTCAATTCCCGCAAGTACATTTTAGGAGCTGGAGAGATTTAGACTTAACGTCTCGGCAAGGAATCAGTCTTTGGAAAATAAATAATAATAATGGAACAAATAGGGTCCTAATTAAATACTAAGGACAAAGCAAATTGGATTTGGAAATACAGACACAGCTGACAATACTTTGCAGTAAACGCCTGTTGATAAATTACTCCTACTCATTACACTTTTGCTTTTAAAACATAAGCCTACACTGCTTGGCTAAAAGCCGAATATATCTTGGTCTAGACATGGGGTCTGTGTGGATGTTTTTAACTATATATGAGCCTTCAAGATATGGCATACTGAGTGTTTCCTGCGTGAGAAGAAAGAAAATCGTGGTCATTTTTTAAGAGATTATCTTTTATATCAATTAAAAATGTGGATACAAGCAATGTGTCTAAACACCTCAAAGGGTACTTTGTAGCACTAAGAATAAGATTGAAAATGTTCTAAAACTCACTTCTGCAGAGTTTTATGGTGGAAATTGTTGGAGTTATTGCGCTGAAAACTGGAATTTGTGGTTCCTCACAATTTCTACTAACTGAATTGTGTATTTTGGATCTTGCAACAAAATACTTCAGAGCATGCAGGAAAATCAGAAATGAAAAGTAAGAAAGTAGAGAATAAGGAATGGATAGGATTATATTTAAATGAGTAATACAAAAACACTGCAAATCCTAACATACCTCCCAAATACTCCTTAAATTAGTTGTATATGAACAAAAATAGGCGCCACTGTACAGGAGAAGCTGAACTCCAGAAAGGTGACAAGGATAACCTAGACGATCCTCAAGCTTTGGAAGGTTTAAAGCTAAATGACAGAACAGCTTTGGACCCTTACATTGACTTTTTATTCTAGGTATGCTTCCCTCTGCTTATAGGGCACTAAGCCAGGTTGAAGGGGCAGTAGTACTCATGACAGCATGCAGTGCTGCAATCAAGGTTACAAGATGTGGGGTACACCACCTGTTGACCAAAGGCTTCTATCCCAGTTGACCATCAAGCCACTGGGTAGCTTCTGATCACAGTGTGTGTGCAGGTTATTTATGAGAGAGATACTGGGTATGTTTATAATCATTACAAAAACATACTATAACTGGTGTCTTAGTGTCTTAAAGTGTAAATTATGAGGACTGCTTAAGTAGGAACACCAATTCTGTGTCCCGCACATGTTTGAAGATCATCAGTACCACACTCATGTGCATTCACAATGACCCTGACAAAATATATCCAACATTGGATGATGCCAGGCTCGTCACTACTGTTCAATCATCTGAACGTAAGCATTAACTCATTGTGATAAAAGAAAGTAGTAGGTTAGGCTTCAAGAAAGCATGAGTGTCCGCCTCTGTCATTGTTTTTTTGTTGAACTAATCAAACCAAGAGACTTTTGTGCCTGAAGTATAAGACAAACCCTGTGCTATGTAGTGACATGGGGTTGGTTGAGGTTCCACATTGTCTACATTTTAAACATAGAAAGTATGCTCCATAATGTTAGGGTTGATCAGTATATATATATATATATATATATATATATATATATATATATATATATATGTGTGTGTGTGTGTGAATGTGCAAAAAAAAAAAAACTGAAGCCACATTTAGGCTGCTTTAAAAAAATCTGAAAGCTACAATTCAAAAGAACAATAAAAAAAGATTTCCTTAAGCAAATGGCCAACAAGTGCTGGATTAGCCTTCAACCATCATATTTTGTTACTAATCGCTTCAATACTGCATTGGTGTGTTTCCAGGACTGATATATATATTTTCTTTAAGGAAAGGATGAATGTACAGATTCCAATGACAACATGCAACCAGATTATGCGGCCAGATCAGAACAGGCCTCATCTAACTGCTATACTCTTTCCAACTCAAAAATGTCCCTGCAAGAATCAATGAATTTAGCATTTACCTAAATGCTTTCTTTTTAGAGTACTAGGTAATTAATGCTGCCCTTCCAATGTGTTCACTGATGGCACAAAAATGCATATCTCCGTTTAGGAAGGATAATGCCTGGGATCCAAATTCTTCTGTCACAATTTCTCTTCCTGCTGAACCTGTTTGATGGCTATAATGTAACATTGTGTTCTACAGGAAAGCAAGCCACACTAATGTGTTTGTAAAACAACAGAAAATGTGTTTATAAACATGTTTTTAAAGTGTGTGTGTGTGTGTATATATATATATATATATATATATATATTCATCAATAGTTCAAAAACGTAAAAGTAGAAAATGCTCAATGTAACGACGGATCTCAGCACCCCGAAAGGGTATATACACTAAGGTCAGCTTCCTCTGCTTCTCTGACCACCGAACCTCTCCTTCCCCTCCAGAAACATGAAACCAGATGCTTGAGGGTAAAATCAGGAACTCAGTTTAACGGGAAAAATACCAGTATTTAAAAGAGTAATTTACATACAATAGTAACAGCAAAACACACAAAGTTCTCAATCAGGTCCTCCTTTGCACACGGCTCAGTATTTGCACTCAGGCCACCTCAGCCCAGTAGGGATCACTATTGTAGTCTGTGGGGAAGATGGTAAACAAAGGTGTTTCCCAGACTTCTGGCTGAAACCGGCTAGATATCAGATCTTGGTGCAAATACTGGCCACAGAGGTTTCTGTCCTATAAGTTCTGACTCGAACCCCTTCCCAGAATTCAAGTAGCCCAAATCTGTGTCCGAGCTCCACAGTCTTGAGACCCTAGTAATTGGGGAAATGTTGCACTCTGTACCAGGGGAAAGAAGTAGTCCCTGACCCCTTGTACCCACCTCCCCAAATACAGAATCCCTTCCAAGGCCAGGGCCCATAGTCTATTGAGTACAGGTCGGCCATCAGGTCCCTCCAGGAGCCCAGAGCACAGAGGCTTCCATGACACTGGGCTATTAGCAATGATGTTGTGGTAAGATCTCTCTACAAGCAGCCAGGAAGACAAGAACAGAAAGTAGAGCCACACTTTGTAGACATCAAAGACTTGATGGTAGATAAAAGCTATTTGGCTATCTAATAAAAAGATTAATTGTAATAGTATTCTAGGCACATAAATGAAAGGGCATAATCTTATGTGTTTTTGTTCTTGTATATGAACCTGATACATAATATCATTGTAAATCACATGTACTAGTAAAATCAAGTTGGCCAGGCGGTTATCAGGTCAATAATTTCATTTGTTTTTTATTCTGTTATTGCTTTTCATATTACAGCTTTACAACTAAGGAATGGTAAGGGAGTTTGTATAGATCGATGAAAGTCCTTATTCACCTACACCAATGTTTTGCATATCTACGATGGACAATTTTTTTGAATTTCATGTCTTTAAAGTATTGGTGTTTAACTGAATAGTTGCAACACAGGGCGTTTGAACACTTGGTGAACAAAGTCTATCTTGATAACTGTCCTTTTCTTTAGTTCATTGTTTGAATATAACACAAAATAAAATTCATTACTATACATTTAATAAAATTTTATATTATTATCAAGGTAAACAAGCATTAACATTGACTAAAAATAGTAAGGTATACCAAGCACAGGACATTTGTATGCCTCAGTTTTTAAAGACAGGAGACATTTTTATGTTGTCCTCATTAAGGTTGATGATAGAACCGGACAGCTGGGCCATTCCTTGTAGACCTAGCCAGAAAAGAGATGTGAGCAATGCATGAACACATCAGCTGGTCCACTACTGTTAACATCATGGAGGGCAATTCCTGCTATGAACTTTGCCACAAGCAGGAATGATCCGTTTAGTCTTGAGCTGTGAAGACCTATTATCGCACAGGATCCAGTTCAGAAATGTACAGCGCACATTGGTTTTATGTCTATTTAAGATTCCCATACCTAGAATAATATAAGGATCTTTTAATCAGTTTACCAGCTTTCTGTTGTGTGTTACCTGTAAAGCCCAAGAGTTAAACTCACATAATACTTTATGCACATTCTGATAATTTTCAATAATTATAAAATATGTTCAAATGTAACTACTACCACTAAATGATACATTTATCCATTTTTTAAGGTTTATTTGGCACCTTACACATTTGATAAACATATTGGAGATTCAGGGACAGTAAGGGAATAAGCAGGGTGTGTGCCCAAGGGGTGTACACAATCAGGTCTATTCACTAAACAGAAAGTGCATGCATAAAATGTGTTTGCAGCACTTGGGTGAGTTAGTCTAAAGATCATGGAATTTTCAGTTACCAACTCACACTGTAACTAACAGTCAAATTACACACACCAGTGCAGTGGAAAATTGAGTTGATGCAAGCTGAAAAAGCAAGCAATTTGCAGATTCATTAATGCAGGAATTGCTTGCAAGTTGCAAATGCGAGTTGGGTGTTAGAAGTTAAATACCGTATTTGCTCGATTATAAGACGAGTTTTTTTTCAGAGCAAATGCTCTGAAAAATACCCCTCGTCTTCTAATCGGGGTCGTCTTCTAATCAGACCTCAAATAGAGGTCTGATTAGGAGACTAAGATCCAGATCCCCCGCACCGCTGCAGGGGACCTGGATCCTCCTGTCTCCCCCCCCCATACACACACTTACCGGTGCTTCGTGCTGTATTGCCGGGGCAGCGATCCGCGCAGCCGGAAGGAGGTGGAGTTGGCAGCGGGGGTTTGTCTGCGTCCGTCGCGTATACCTTCCCCCGGCTGTCAGAGATCAGAATTCCCCGCACCGGTGCGGGGAACTCTGATCTCTGACAGCCGGGGAAGGTATTCGAGACGGACGCAGACAAACCCCCGCTGCCAACTCCACCTCCTTCCGGCTGCAGCAGAAGGAGACGTTAACCCGCTGCCCCGGCAAAACAGCATGAAATTGGAAGCACCGGTAAGTGTGTGTGTGTGTTAAATGGGGGCATAGGGCATTTCTGGAATGCCTTATACCCCTATTTGCCACTCTGGCACTTAGGGGGTTAAAAAGCATATTATGGGGCAGAGTGGCATATAGGGAGGTATAACGCATTTCACCTCCCTATTTCACTCTGCCCCATAATATGCCTTTTAACCCCCTAAATGCCAGAGTGGCATATAGGGGTATAAGGCATTTCTAAGGGGGGTAAAAATGCCTTTTAACTCCCTTAATGCCACTCTGCCTCCTGGAATACCTTATACCACCCTATATGCCACTCTGCCCCATAATATGCATTTTAACCCCCTAAATGCCAGAATGGGATATAGGGGTATAAGGCATTTCTGGAGGCAGAGTGGCACATAGGGGGTCAAAAGGCATACCATGGGGCACAGTGGCATATAGAGGGTTAAAAGGCATATCATGGGCCACAGTGCCATATTGGTGTGGCAAGCCTGGGGGCAGATGTGCGTTACTGGGGGACAGGTTGGAAAATACAAGGAAATAAAAATAAAAAAAATCTTTTTCTCAATCATAGCTTTTATTAAAAAAAAATAGTTTACATGAATTAACATTTACTGGTAAAACTTTTTTCCTTTAGGGTCGTCATATATTCAGGCTTTTTCTTTTTTCCCTAAGTTAATATTCAGATTTTGGGGGGTCATCTTATAATCAGGGTCGTCTTATAATCGAGCAAATAGGGTATATAAATATATTAAACCAAAAAGTTTATATTTTATTATTACAGAGTTACATAGTTATATAGGCTGAAAAAAGACATGCGTCCATCAAGTTCAGCCTTTCCTATATCTGTTAATTTGTTGCTGTTGATCCAAAAGAATGCAAAAAACACCAGTTTTTTTTTCCAATTTTGCACTAACCAGGAAAACAATTCCTTCTTGACCCCAAAATGGCAGTCAGATTTCTCCTTGGATCAATACGCTGTTTTCCCATAATTAAAGATTATATCCCTGAATGTTATGTTTTTCCAGGTATCCATCCAGTTGCTGTTTAAACGTCTGTACAGACTCCAATAAAACTACCTCTGCAGGCAGAGAATTACACATCCTTATAGGGCTGCAACAACTAATCGATAAAATCGATAATAATCGATAATGAAATTCGTTGGCAACGAATTTCATTATCGATTAGTTGAATCGATTATTATCGATTATAAAATGAGGGTTTTTTCAGAGCAAACGCTCTGAAAAATCCCCCTCATTATATAATCCGTTTAGTCTGACTCACCGTCTCACAGCAGCAGCTCCTACTTACTCCCCCTCCCTGTAATCACTGTGACAACTGGCTCCGCCCCTTCCTTCTCCAGGCCAGAACCACATGGCTGTGACACTCATCTAACTGTAAGTATATATGTGTGTGTATATATATATATATATATATATATATATAATGTGTATATATGTATGTAATATATATATATATATTTGGGCTACTGAAAGTTAGGGGAGGTGGGGGTTAATTTAGGGGCAGTTATGGTTAGTGGGGTGTTTAGGGTTAATTTAGGGGCAGTTATGGTTAATTGGGTGTTTAGGGTTAATTTAGGGGTAGTTATGTTAATAGGGTGTTTAGGGTTAATTTAGGAGCAGCTGTGGTTAATGGGGTGTTTGGGGTTAATTTGAGGCAGTTGTGGTTAATGGTGTGTTTAGGGTTAATTTAGGGGATGCTGTGGTTGATGGGGTCTTTAGGGTTAATTTAGGGGATGCTGTGGTTAAGGGGGTGTTAAGGGTTAATTTAGGGGCAGTTATGGTTAATGGGGAGTTTAGGGTTAATTTAGGGGAATCTAAATCCTGGGGGCAGTGAAGTGACATATCTGGGGGTATAAGGCATATACAGTATATAAGGCATATGTGGGGAGGGCAGTGTGGCATGTCTGGGGAGGACGGAGTGGTGTATCAGGGTGTATAAGGCATATCTGGGGGTAGAGTGGCATATCTGGGGGTAGAGAAGTGGCATGTCTGGGAGGCAGGGTGGCATGTCTGGGGAGGATGGAGTGGGGTATCAGGGGATATAAGGCGTATCAGGCACAGTGGCAGATGTGGGAGGCAGCGTGGAGTGGCAGATGTGGGAGGCAGCGTGGCATATGTGGGAGGCATTGTGGAGTGGCAGATGTGGGAGGCAGCATGGCGTGGCATATGTGGGGAGGGCAGGGTGGCATGTCTGGGGAGGATGGAGTGGTGTTTCAGGGGGTATAAGGCGTATCAGGCACAGTGGCATGTGGGGGGTAGAGTGGAGTGGCAGATGTGGGAGGTGGCGTGGCAGATGTGGGAGGCAGCGTGGAGTGGCATATGTGGGAGGCAGCGTGGAGTGGCAGATGTGGGAGGCAGCGTGGAGTGGCATATGTGGGAGGCAGCGTGGAGTGGCAGATGTGGGAGGCAGCGTGGAGTGCTGTGGTAGGCAGCGTGGCATATGTGGGGGGGCAGCATGGCATGTCTGGGAGGCAGCGTAGCAAGCCTGGGCTCAAATGTGCATATATTGGGGGGCTGGTTGGGAAATAAAGACAAGAAATGTATTATCAAAGTTTTTTTTATTCTGCTGTTTGTATTTAACATCATTTGTTTAGTAAATTATTTTAAATAAATGAAAAATTTACATTCATTTTTTTTATCCGATTAATCGATTAATCGACAAAATAATCGGCCAACTAATCGATTATTAAAATAATCGTTAGTTGCAGCCCTACATCCTTATTGTCCTTACTGTAAAAAAACCCTTTCTTCTGCTTTAGACTAAATCTCCTTTCTTCCAGTCTAAACGCGTGACCACGTGTCCTACGCATAGTCCTGTTTATGAACAGATTTCCACACAATGGTTTGTATTGGCCCCGAATATATTTATATAATGCTGTCATATCCCCTCTGAGGCGACGTTTTTCTAAACTAAACAGATTTAAATTTGTTAACCTTTCTTCACACTTGCACAATCACCTCAAAAGTGGTGGTGAGGGGATTCAGACATGCATACATGCACATGGGTATGTGGCATGTCTAAGGAGGCAGAACAAGTATATGGGGTGGCAGCCTTCTGGTCTGCTCTACTAGGGGCCGATTGCCCTATTGGTGTATATATATATATATATATACACAAAAAGTATCAAATAAACCGGCTTAATATTATTATATTATTTCTGTATTTGAAATGTAATGAATAATTGTTCTGGCCTTACATGTAACATTAATCCATTACAATCTGTGCTAGTATACCAGAACACTGAAATGGTTAAAGAACGTCAATGTATCATCAGATAAACTAAGGTTAAAGACATTTGCATAATGTAATGATAGTGTAAATAATACTGCTTTTGATGCCATACAAAACACCTTTATAAGGTAAACCAACTAGTTTAGTGCCATCTGCTTAGTGCATTGTTTAATTCTTTGTTACACCATAACAAACAAAAAACACAGCTCGTTAAGTACAGGAGTTCCAGGAGATGAAATTACACCAGGAAACTATAACAATCTGTCAGCTCATCAGATGTGGAGGAGGAAGCAATATTTATCAAATAGTTGCCCTTGTAGAACATGGGTTCCAAATATTTCATAGTTCTTTGCAAAGTGTGTTATATATTAAAAAGAGCAATGCCAGACTCACACACCCCAACAATTTGGACACCTAAACTGTTGGGGAGCAGTGTAACATTCTGAAACTCTACTCTTTCACATCATGTGACACAGGCCTGTATTCATGAATGCTGGTTGATCACACAAATTTTGATCACTAATAAAGATTGCACTATACATAATAATAATATCCTGAAAAATATGTGGGTGCACATATTTTGCTTTGCCTATCAATTCAATTATACAAAATGTGCCTTGGTCTATTATCTTCATAATTTATGAATTAATTCAAAATGGAATTTCAGCACAAGCATTAACCTCAAACCACTTGAAGCCATCTGTGATCCACCCTCTAGCGACACAATGTAATACGGTATGTGGGCTAGTGTTGAAGTGGCAAAAATTTTGACATTTCCGAAAAACCAAGATGGAAATTTTCAGTATTTGTTAAGTTATGACAAGTATACTTACTGACTGCTCATTTATATCCTGGGAATCGTCCATCGAGGTTCTGTAACAAACCTCCAGATATTTTGGTTTGTCTACAGTGAAAGAGAGGAAAATAATTGTATTAGTTCTAGTGGCACAAATATATCACAAAAAAGGCACACAAATCAGCAATTAAAGTTTGAAACTTTGCTGTGGAATTTGTGGTAAAACAGGATGTAATTTAATCATGAACAGTAATACAAAGCCCAAAATGTTAAAGAAGAGTTTCTTTCTTCTAAGTACGTACAAATCTAAAAAACATACTGCATTTTTAAATGTTCTGCATTATTAACCTTATAATAAAGGGCATCTTCTTACATGAACACAACTCACAGCTCTTATGAGTAAGCTTAGCATTGCATAACCATGATGCCAAAGAGACCTAAATTTGTTAATTCCACCACTTAAGTACCATATTGATAAAGGGTTACTAGGGCAGCCAAATGATTTCTGCACATGCTCATTATTATTTAAAGAGAAGTTCCAATAAAGTCAAAATGACAGCATTTCTTTTTCTTCCATGTGAACAATGTATTTACTTAATTTAAAAAGTGATAGTTAAATGATACTATAAAAATAATGGTAAGACTTCTATGTCAAATTCAAAGGCCAAGCTAGAGCTAATTTGGGACAATTAAGCCATTTTAAACTTGGTGCGCCCCTTTCTGATTAATAGTCCCTCCCTGCACACTGACGATTGGCCCCGCCCATTTCCTCATAGCGTCCACATGGCTAAGAAACAGTAAGTAAATAATTTATATTTGGGCTGCTTAAAGTTAGGGGAGGTGGGGGTTAATTTAGTGGCAGTTATGGTTAATGGGGTCTTTAGGGTTAATTTAGGGACAGTTATGGTTGATGGGGTCTTTAGGGTTAATTTAGGGGCAGTTAATGGATGGGAGAGAGTATGAATTTTATGATAAATGAAACTTGTAATACATTTTTTTTTAAAATTTCGGGCCCCAAATATAAGGTGCGATTTATACATGGGAGCGTCTTATACTTGGGGAGATACAGTAAGTTGCTGGTTATCAAGCAAAGCATGAACCATGTCATCAGTTTATACTGCTGCTTTTTTCAGACAGCAGCATTATCTGTATCAGTAACAGCAGTAATCCGAACGATATTACTAGTAGCACAGTTTAGATTATGCAGTAAGTGTAGAGGGCTGCAAATCAAAGGCTTTTAATCGAGTGGTTTGCTGCGCCACCATCTGCATGCTCACCACTTATCTGAGCTTTTAAATATCTTATGGATTCATATAATTTGTCTTATATTTGTTGTGAATGATAACATAACAGGAGTTGACAAAAGATAAGCACCTATATAATACTAAGAGGCTTGACAGAATTGCAGACATTTCAAAAACCCCATATAAAAAGTGAAAGTCCAAAGTATATTTTGATCATAGTGGAAGTACAGTGTTTGAAATAAAATGTGAATCTTTGATCAGTGTTCCCTGATATGATTTGCACGCTGCTTTTGTATATACTGTATAGCAAGGTTTCATAGCACATACAAAACAGTCTTTACAGATGTGCCCTTTTATACCTTGCTTCAATCTGACTTAACATAATGTACTTTAACTATAGTGATATTTTACTTATAAAGCTTTACATGATCTGAATTTGTTCTTTCCCATGGAAGTTATTTGTATAATAAAAACACTCTGCTCTTAGGAAAGTCCATTTCTTAAGTGGTCCTTCAAGGCTGTTTCTATAAGAGTAATCCATTAAAAAAAACACCACCATCCCCATTACCACTTTACAATAATTCACAGTGTTATAATAAAGAACAGTACAGTGCACTTCTGAGTACATTATTATTTCTTATTTGAAAATGAACTAAACTAGCCATAATTATAGTCACCAAGGCTCTCATTTTTATTAGCCAGCTTTTAAAAGTTGGATAAAACTCGGGTTCTAGATTGACTAACCCATGCATAACTCATTAAATGTAACAATTCAATCATAACAAAAAGTGAAGTCTATATTTTTTTTAGTGATTGTCTATAAATGAATCCTTGAACTGATCGCTCTCATCCATCCATATGCCTGGTCCATATATTAAATCAATTTTGCCATAGATTTCAAGCATCTTAATGTTAACTTTCATAGGGAATGTAAGGTTACTTGCGAAGTATGTGGCTGGGGAACAATGGCTTAAGGCCAGCCAGTAATTATTCAGGGGGGTCTATTTACTTTTCAGTAATTATTCGGGGTGCACCTGTTTAGACTGGATGCAATCTTCACAGAATGCGGAATCACTGGGAGTTATTTTGTTTCTGGCTGGAAGACACCAAAAAGGTTACCAAACGTATGTCCCTTTTATATACCGTATTTGCCCGAATATAGGCCACACTTTTCCCCCCCACTTTAAGTCTTTAAAGTGGGGGTGCGGCCTATATTCGGGGTTTAGTAGAGGGATGTGCAATTCGTATCGCCCGACGCCCGGGACATGCAGTTCCGGGCGTCAGGTGGGTTATTCTCTTTTCATTTAGCCCTGCTGCGGGCAAGCAGAAGGGTTAGGATCCATAACCCCCGCAGCGCTGCAGGGGACCTGGATCCTTCTCTCCAGAAGCCAATGGATGTCTGCGCGATTCGCGTAGACAACCTCCGCTGTCTGCACTTCCGCGGGGCTTGGTGGAGCACTGGAAGGTTATGTCTATGGTGGTGCTCCACCATAGAATACTAAATCGGTTAATTTCGAGTCATTCATTGAAATGAATCGATTCATGAACCGATTCATCGGTTCACTCAATGTCACTCACAGCAGTTACTACTTCACATTCCCTCCCTGCAGTCAAACTGACGATTGGCCTAGCCCCTTTCCTTATAGCATCCACACTGCTCAGGAACTCATCTAACAGTAAGTATAAAATTAATAGTTGGGCTGCTGAAAGTTAGGGGAGGTGGGGGTTAATGGGTTATGGTTAATGGAGGTCTTTAGGGTTAATTTAGGGGCAGTTACGGTAAATTGGGTCTTTAGGGTTAATTTAGGGGTAGTTATGGTTAATGGGGTCTTTAGGGTTAATTTAGGGGCAGTTATGGTTAATGGGGTCTTTAGGGTTAATTTAGGGGCAGTCATGGTTATTGGGTTCTTTAGGGTTAATTTGGGGGCAGTTATGGTTAATGGGATCTTTAGGGTTAATTTAATGCTGAGGACTGAGAGTTAATTTAATTAATTTAATAAGGTTAACTTAAGGTGCAGTAAGAGGTAAAGGGGTGCAAACTAAAGGGAATCTAAATCCAGCGGCAGTTAAGAGTAATTCAGAGTCACTCTGAACGATTCAGTGAACTGAAGAATGCCCGTCATAGAACCTCCGGCGGAAGTGCAGATGTCCACCGTCCGGCCCCGGTAGACACCTGGGAGTCTTTGGGTGCATTGGTAAGACTGGGGGGTGGCATATCTAGGAGCAGAGTGACATATCAGGGGGCAGAGTGGTATTTCTAGGGGGCATAAAGCATATCTGGGGGGCAGAGTGGCATATCTGGGGGCAGAGCAGCATATCTGGGGGGCAGAGTGGCATATTAGGGGAGCAAATATATATATATATCTATATAGTAAGGTGCTTATGAATTAATAAGATACCAAAAATGTTAAAATACACGTATTTCAGTGTATTAGGTTAAATATTTTTTTTCCCCTAATGTGTATTTTTTCTATAAAAATAATTTTTTCTTTAAAATAGCACCAAACTAAGGTGCGGCCTATATTCGAGCCAATACGGTACTTTTTATATCTCTTAACAGTGGTGTGATCATACAATTATCTTGTTCTAATACATGCCCCCCAACTGTCCCGATTTACGCAGGACAGTCCCGATTTCGGGTCTCTGTCCCGCTGTCCCGCCTATCCCTTCCTCTGTCCCGCTTTGCAGGGGCAGAAGAAGGGTGAGGCGAGAGCGATACTCACCTCAGGTGCAGCCGCCCGATCAGCAGCTGCAGCCTGCAGACTAGCTGGGAGATTGCAATCTCCCTCTAGTCGGCTCAACATTAGGGAGCGCAAGGTCTGTCACTGCTCCCTAATCATTACGCGCTCCCACCGCAGGAAACAGGATGAAGACAAAAGGCAGAAGGATGGTGGATGGTGGAAGAGGTAAGAGAAAAGGGGAGAAAAGGGGGTAAGGGCAGTGCATGTGTATGTATGTGTTTGTAAACTTGTGTGAGTGTATGGGCAGGTGTGTGTAGGTATTTGTTAGCTTGCGTGTTAAGGCAGTGTATGTGTGTATATGTGTATGTAGGGGCAGTGTACATGTATGTGTGTGTATGTGTGTGTAAGGGCAGTGTATATGTATGTGTGTGTGTGTGTAAGGGCAGTGTATGTGTATATGTGTGTGTGTGTAAGGGCAGTGTACATGTATATGTGTGTGTAAGGGCAGTGTACGTGTATGTGTGTGTGTCTAAGGGCAGTGTACGTGTAAATGTGTATGTGTGTGTAAGGGCAGTGAACATGAATATATGTGTGTGTAAAGGCAGTGTATGTGTATATGTGTGTTTATGGGCAGGTGTGTGTAAGAGCAGTGTACATGTATGTGTGTGTGTAAGGGCAGTGTACGTGTATATGTGTGTGTGTAAGGGCAGTGTATGTTTATATGTGTGTGTGTGTGTAAAGGCAGTGTAAGTGTATATGTGTGTTTATGGGCAGCTGTGTGTAAAGGCAGTGTGTGAGGGTCCTGGGAGGGAGGCTAACATTAGCCTTTTTTCATTTAAAAAAATCTCTGCTGCTGTGGACTACTCTTCCGATACTCAGCCAGCATTATGGTGGACACCTGGCTGGCTGAGAATCATGGAAGTTTTTGTTCACAGCTAGCATCTGCAGCTTTACTGTTGCTGCACTTCCCATGACGCTCAGCCAGCATCATGGAAGCAGTATGTCTGGCTGAGCCTCATGGGAATTCAATTCAATGTGATGGTTTATTTAATATGCATGACTGCTGGCAAAAATGAAGCGTGTTTTAAGTGGCGATGCAAGCGCGACATTGTAAAGTGCAATGGCTTGTATCGGTGAGTTCTGCGAGATTTTTTTAAAAAAAGTGTCCCTCTTTCACATTTTGAAATGAGGTATGCTAATATGGCAAAAAAAAACCTTAAGTATTTTAAATCACCAGTCAGTATGGTTTGTGAATAATTCTTCCCTGTACAAATATATAGCTGAATTGAGATCTGAGCACAATTTCTAATGACAAAGATCAGGTTCCATGATTCAACTATGACATCACCAATGATAAGCTACGCACACACCTCCACATACATGAAGTTTTCATCAATAATGAACTAATAGCTGTAACTTTATTGGAATCTATAAATAGAAATAGTTTTATGAAACATGTCTAACAAACTTTAACAGCCATATTTGTTTAATAATGTATATAATAATATAATGTACTCAACGACCATCTCAGTTAATGAAGGAGCTTGATGGTAAGAGGTTACTCTAGAGTCCTGTAAGTGCTAATGTCCTAGTCTTAATGTCACAAAGGATTATAATGTACTTGCTGAACATATTAGTTTATTAAGGTGTTAACAGAATAATATTGCACTTGGGATGCCTATTAGCTTAGTGAAGCACTCAGTGATAATAAAGCACTCATTTATCAATTTAATGCCGTGTTACAATATCATAATGTACTCATGGGTCTTATTAGTAAAATAAGGTGCTATAGGATAAAAATAGGACACTCTGGAGCCATCTTGATTTAATAAGTTGCTAGATGGTAATGAAGCACACTGGAGCCATTTTTTAATAAGGTGCTACAACACCATAGGTTACTCATGGGTCATATTCATTTATTAAGGTGCTACATGATATTAAAGTACCCTGGAGCCTTATTAGTTTTAAAAGGTGTTATAATGCCATACGTTTCTCCTATTACTTTATTAAGATGTTACTAGCTAATGAGTGTAATAAAACTCTGGAGTCCTATTAGTTGAGCAAGGTATTATAAAGTAGCAAGGTACCCACGGGTGTAATATAGGAATAATGTACTTTGGAGCCCTTTTAATTTTATAAGGAGAAATAGAATAATGGGCAGATAAAGAAACCTTTTACGTTTCACTCGTTGTGGGATATTAATACACTCCAGTTTAATATGGTGTAACAAATGATAACACATGCAGAAGATATATTAATATCCAAGGCAATAATACTTTGTATCTGTTAAATAAAATGTAGCATGATATTTCTGCATTTAAGAAATTATTTCTTAAGCTAAACACTTTGGATTTCTAATGCACTCTGGAGGGCAACTTCCATAGTAAAATATCAGTTTAAATGATCTAATGTATATAATACCATGTTAGCGTGCAAATTGTCTGTCACACTCTGTGGGGCTTAAAGTAAGGTCCAATCAGAATGGCTCTTATCTGCTCCTTTCAGCATCCCTCTGCTTTGACCCGCAACCTCCCATTCACCTCTTCTCTGACCTGTAGATGATGGCATCTGGCAGTGAATATGACTCCAGTAAAATGTAAAAATAGTTAATTTTAATTGACTGTTGGATAACATCCAAGGAAGCGCAAAAATAGCATATTGACTTTGTTGGATGACATCCAAGAAAATCTAGGACAGGTTCCAAGTAATTGAGTTAAGGAGAGGAAGCCTGAGGTGAGCAAAATAAATAATTAAGAATGTTGGTACGTGGATTATAGGTGAGTTGAGGATAGGAGGGAGGAAGGAAGAGAAAGGAGGAGAGAAGGAAAGGAGGGAAAAGGAGAAACGGAGGAAAAGAGAGGTAGCAAAAAGAGAGAGAAGGGAAGAAAGAAAGTGGAAGAAATGCAGAAAGAGAGAAAGAAAGGGTAACAGAGATGACACTATTAAACAGGCTCCCATCTAAGTACACACACTCTCTAAAAGGAACAACTCTAAGAATGTAGAAAGGATTCAATCAGATAAGGAATACTCTGAAATAACAGCAATGCCATTGAGTCTTCACATGGGAGTGCTCCGCAGGGAGCTCAGCTGCAGCCCCAATTGTTAGGTAGGCTGCAGTTTGTCAGTGCTTGTTGAACCTGACTTGTTAAAGTGTGTGCTTGGCCTGACACAGTTCCTGCAGTGAAGCCCAACTGCCAGTGCTAGGTACTAAGATTGTAGGCCCACCTATGCACACAAACCATTGCACAGGCGAAGTAAAGGGGCTTTTTAAAAATAGACAACAAAAGCAAAATGGCCTGCTGAAAAAAAGTAATCCACTCGAAACCACATGGGAGGAGGATTCCATAATGGTCAATGTTTGCTTGGAGACCTGTCTATGTAACAACCTCAACTAGTTAGAGAATGCTTAGCATACTCCATTGATTTGAATGGACATTATAACCTATGATTTATATATATGGGCAAACATTTTATGTAATTTATAAATAAATTTTAATGTGTGTGTATAAATAACGGTGTCATAGTATTTCTTCAATCAAGCTTGCTCAAATTTGTTTCAATAAAAAAAGCTCAAGAGTGCTTAATACATGGTGAATCTGTGTTCTCTCTTACACATACATTAGGTGAGGTTGTTCTCTTGTCATGGGTACATTTATGCAGAACAGCACAAGAGGCTTATGAGGATTAATTTTTATATTAATTTAAACAATGTTGAGCAACTGACATGGCTGTCGTGATATATATATTTGGCCTATCTGGTTCACAAACTCCTTTGATGCAACAATTGCACTCCTTATTTTAATGCAGTCATATTCATTTTTGTAGAATTGAGTAAAGCAAGCAGTATTAATGTTCCTGACAACCTTCTTTCAGTAAAGTATATGGAGTTACCCATATCTCCACTGTAAGTGGAGCCACAAGGACTATTTTACAATGTTTGTGCAAATGAAGCAGAGCAACTTTCGTGTTTATGCAATTATTCAGTGATTTCCCACTAACTTGTTTAGTTTACTCCCACAAATTAGATTTAGAGAATATTTTTTAAGGAGAAGTATGATTCGTTTCAAATCAAATCATAACTATGTAAACATATACATTATATATATATATATATATATATATGTGTGTGTGTGTGTATATATATATATATATGTATATATATGTGTGTGTGTGTGTGTATATATATATATATATATATATATATATATATATAGTCATGTGAAAAATAATTTAATGGTTTTACATATTAGGACAAAATAACAATCATCTGTTCCTTACCAGGTCTAAAAATTAGGTTTATACAACTTCAGATGAACAACACCACATATACACTGTGTCATGATGTATTCAACTAAAAATAAAGCCAAAATGGGGAAGCCATATGTGAAAAACTAAGTACACCCTTATTGCTTCCATAGGAATTAAGACGCTAAGTAGCACACAGGTGCTGCTAATCAAATGCCCTTGATTAATTGATCATCAACAAGTATGATTGCCTCTATAAAAGCCAAAGGTTTAGCAGTTTGCTGTTCTGAAGCATTCAGGTGTGTGTTAATGCAATGCCAAGGAGGAAAGACATCAGCAATAATCTCAGAGAAGCAATTGTTACTACCCATCAATCTGGGAAGAGTTATAAGGCCATTTCCAAACAAAAGTCCTTTATTCTGCAGTGAGAAAGATTATTTAAAAGTGGAAAACATTCAAGACAATCTTCCCAGGAGTAGACATCCCAGCAAATTCACCCCAAGGTCAATAGGAATTGTAAAAAAAAAACAAGAGTTATATCTCAAACTCTGCAGGCCTCAGTTAGCATGTTAAATGTTATAGTTCATGACAGTACAAAGACTGAACAAGTATGATTTGTTTGGAAGGGTTGCCAGGAGAACGCTTCTCCTCTCTAAAATGAACATGGCAGTATAGCTTAGGTTTGCAAAGTTGCATCTGAATAAACCACATGACTTCTGGAACAATGTCCTTTGGACAGAGAGACCAAAGTGGAGGTTTGTCCATAACGCACAGCTCCACGTTTGGCAAAAAACAAACACAACATTCCAGCACAAACACCCCATACCAACTCTCAAGCATTGAGTCAACTATGAACTCCTCTGTAGACCAAAGTAATCTGTCCAAAACTTAACACTTGCCCGAAATTGGGTCAGGCAACAGGACAATGAGCACAAGCACTGCAGCAAAGTTATAACAGAATGGCTGAAAAAGAAAACAATCACTGTGTTGCAGTGGCCCACACCTCAACTTGACTAAAATTCTGTGGCAGACCCTAAGAGAGCTATGCATAAACAAACGTCCACACAGCTCAATGAACGGAAGCAATGTTGGAAGAAAAGTGGGACAAAATTCATCCACAACGATGCGAGAGACTGATAAAGTCATACAGAAAACAATTACTTCAAGGTATTCCTGCTAAAGGTGGCTCTACAAGCTACTGAATCATAAGGTGTACTTGGTTTTTCACACGTCTTCTCCATTTTGGCTTTATTTTTGTTGAATAAATCATGACAAAATCACTCGGCACAAACCCTCTTTGAAGCCTATTAAGACTATTGTGAAAATGGAACAACAAGGTTATACACAGAGATATGTGGAAAGGACTTGAAGTCCAAGTTCCTGAACCACATCTTTTTTTAATAGGTATATGTTTTTTACTTTTGATTTACATATGTAAGCATACCTAGGTTATATACTGCAGGAACTGTAACTGAACTTTTTAGAAAAAAAAAACAGAGGGACCTAAACCTGTTGAAATGCAATTGATTCTGTACACATTAGATGAAACATTACCCTTTGAGGTAATCATTATCACATTTTTTTAAAATCTTTCATTGACATCTAAAAAGCTCAATTTGAGCAGGGCTCTGTAATAACTAATGTACAACTATCAGAAAACAGTGCAACATATAATTATTACATTTACAGCACACAGGCATTTGAGTAGCTTCCTGGATCGGCTGCGTGTATGTAAAACCTTGATTTTAATCCAGTACTATATTAGTAAGTTTGAGAAAAAAAAAATCATCTCATCACGCTAAAGCAAATTTGGCACTGGAAAGACTCTTGGGTCACTATTTAATATAGTGTGAAGTGGTAAAATGTTCACTTAATGCATTAGTCGTTTCTCGTCACTGAACCATGGTCTGACAGAAGAATTTCAGCTGACATCTGTGTATATGAATACTATAGATGAGAAGTTATTTTATATATATATATATATATATATATATATATATATATATATATTTATTTATTTATTTATATATATAGTGTACATCATGTGTTAAAGTTGGAACCAAAGCATACCTGTTGAGAAAGAATCTTATAATAAAGATTATTTGATGTTCTTTCATAAGCGTTTAAGGTTGAAAGCATGAGAAAATACATTAATGGTAAAGGAGGTAATGGTTTTTGCTTGTGCTGTAGGGATCCGTTAATTATATAAGAAGAGAACAATGATTATTATTTATATTTATTGGGAGGCAAGTGAAGGTAAAGTATTGTTACTTTTCTTTTACACACCAGTTAATTGTTACAGATTCAAAGGGAATATCACTAGGACGAGTTAACGGCAGGCTATCTTTAGGGAAACAACAATTGTATACATCTGCATCACAAACATAAGTAAAAAAAAAACTACTGAATTAAAAGCAAATATCCAGCTGGAGAAATTTTGCAATAGCCACTTACTTCATACTAGAAATGTTTTCATTGGTTTACAGGCATTTTTATCTAAAATATAAAAACTACTGAAGATAACAACTACAACTGCTTAATTTATTTTGTTTTTTTTGTTATCTCTTGCATTGCACGTTGATTAGAAGGTAGGAGAGCCCTGAACTCCTTGACACTTGCAGGAAATTATTACCAATATTATCACAGAAATGGCTGAAAAGAAAACCAAACATATATTGAGATACATATTAAAGGAGTGTTTTTTTTCCTTTGTTTTGTGTTGCACGCTCACTTAAAAATATTACAGCTGAACACAGTAAATGTTTGACCTTACTTCTTTAACATGATCAGGCCTACTTGCCTCATTTTCAGCTTTCACCAAGTAAGCAAAAAAACTTGCGGATGAATAACCATGCTAGACCTGCATTTTAATCAATACGTTCATTGATGTATGTTTTTTTTTATGAAAACAGTAAGGTGCACGATTTGGTAAAATTAAATGCCGATTGTTGAAAGAAGTTTGACACTATGGACTAAAAAGAGTTGGCAGAAGAGTTGGCATGACCTTGTGGATCTAACTTCCTAATTACAGTAAGTATTCAGTGTAAAGGCGAACACTTTTTATCCAGCAAAAGGCTGAGCTGGCCTTATATAAGGCAAAAGTGAAAGGGTGAAGAAAGCCCACTGTGGTCGTCTCTTCATAATGTCAAATAGCTAAAACGAAACTCTGTGGACAACTCTCCCATGATAGACCCCTCTATGTATTTTCAGGAACTTTGTTCTATTGCATTCTGCTTCTGCACCAAACATATTCTACGTCAATACAGTAAACAATCATAAAACATGCAATACTAAAAAAATATATCTATAGAAGTAGTGTTCAGAGGTGCCTCACTTCAAACATGTATGGTAGGGTTTATATAGAAAAAACTTTGGGTGTAAAATCCAAAAATTGTGCATTAAGCACATTAGTGGCCATGCAACCTGGAATGGTCCAGGCAGCAGGGTCATTCTATTGGTTGCTCCGGTCACAAGAACACTTACCAAACTTTACACCAAAATCACTTCTCATGAATAAACCCCAAAAATTGTACTGTAACACTGCTCACATCTCCAGAGGTCAACTATTAGCACCTGTGTCCCAAATATTGCAAGAAAGTACAAGCTATATTGATGCAGTAACATAGTGCAACTATACAAGTTTTTGTTTTTCTTAGCATTTCTTTCTGTAGTAAACTTTTTGAATGTGAAAAGCCATATTCATTGCCTCCTCGAATAGAACACAGTTCACATAACACATTGAAATCGCTTTTTCTGGTATTGCTAATACAAAAATAAATTCTTACTGAATAGAACTCTTTGGGTATGAATGCAAATTAACATTAAAAACGATATTTTCAGAGAACCAGGTGCCAATCAAAACACATAGCTGTCCGCAAATAGTATCAGAATATGTTCACCTACATTAATAATGTTTATTTTTTATAAGCCTCTTTTCTTTGCACTTCAGCAGTAGTGAAATATTTTACTTCATCTGCAAAACCATGCCCTCAAACCTCTGGGGTATCAGGGCCATGCCAGGGCTGAAAGGTTTCAAATATCAAACTACTCTATTCTGTCAGGGTCTCTGCGATCAATTAGCACATTTCAATGACATGAAAGGTTACAGTCAGAGTCGTTTATATCACATCCCCTGTGAGAAAATGTGGTTTTCAAACTGCACTGAGCCCCTGAGAGTCGGAATATAATTGCCTATAACCAACTCCCAAAAATGTTAATCCTACTTCAGTTTATTCTACACCTTTTAGAACTAGAAATTATCACTCTTGGATCACACTAACAGTGGCCACAATGCTTTTTTTTTATAGTTTTGATGTGAACACGGAGCCTTCATCAGGATATATCATCATGGTATGTCCTGACGAAGGCTCCATGTAAGAGATGGAAACGTTGATATGACTAATAAATATTTTTGTACTTAAATATGAAGTCCTGCGAGTGCTCCTATTTTCTTTATGGATGTCTAATTGTGGTCGAGGATCAGCAACGAGGCAAGTAAATTTATGGATTAGAGTGTGCTTTTCATTTGTATATATTAATATATTATATATATATATATATTATAGATAATGATAAATAATAGATAAAAAATTTAATTTGTAAATAACCACCAAACTATTATCAGCTAAAACTGTAATGTGATTGGGTAGATTTTGCGAGGTACTCAAGAAATTCATAGCTGTGTAACTAAACTGTGTGGTGTATTTGATTAACTTTTGCTCAGAAAAAGGTCACACAAATATTACGTTTAGAAAACCAGTCTTTAACCATTTATTGAAAACTATCTTGGTGTAATACATACATTATCTAATAGTTTAGATATATAATATAGATTTATAATATATAAACCTATATTGTAGAAAAGCCCAAGACAACTTTAATTTATGAGAACACCTAACTAATTTTTCACTGTAGCTATTATTATATGTTCTTATTGCATTTTTTAATATCAAAATTGTATTTGAACACAGTCAAATACAAATACTAAAGACGTGAAAAAATGTAGTTTTATGGACATTCTGTCTACTTTATATTTGTAGTGAAACAGGGACTAACTTATAATCAAATGAATAAAAACAGTGCTATATGTACTATTTCTGGACACAGTTCGATTATTACATCTGCCATGAACTTTCTGCTTATTTAACCCTTTGAGTGACAGAGTAGTGTGTAGCACGCCACTATTACTTATTACTTCATCCTAGTGACGTTTATTTGGTTAAAATATGTTCTAGGCAGAACGCATCGGGTTTTAATGTGCGGCAAAATAAGTGGAAAATATGATTATTATGTCACGTACAGCACGCAGTTAGAATACTACATATTGGACCTCACTGGGCAAACCTCCCTGATTAGTTCTTCTTGTTGCAATTTGAAATATTTACAACCAGACAGTGTCTAATTTTAGTTTTTAAGTGCTTTAACAGTTCAATGAAATATGACCAGCAGCTGCAACACAGAGGTATGCTGAATGCATCAGAGCCATCCGTGCATCATGCAGAATAAGACAGTTTCTCTCCTGACCATTTTTGTAAACCGTGCATTTTCACCAAAACCAACAATTCTAATTAATTCCAATGTGTAATTTGTAATAATGCAAATAAGGATAGTAGTCAATGGCAATGCTCTTTTTTGTTCTTAGTACAAATATTAATAAATACAACATCGTATATTAAATTGTATAGATGAAAATGAATGTACATAGAAATGGAAGGAAATCTCACATATATATCCCTACACATTTTCCTTAATTTAAAATAAATCTAAAGATTTAAATAAAGTCAGCCTACTAAGGGTATGGTGCAGGATGACCTGTCCTAAATTTTTTTTTATTAATTACTGGGATTAGTTATGTAAATGTACTGCTGGTACATAATGAATTGATTGAGTGAGAGAATTGTCCTGTACTTATCTCCACAAACAGATATATCACTTTTTAAAATGCCTTGGTGCTTCTACATGATTAGTTAGACCAGTTCATTTGCCCTTAGAGTTTAGGAGTGACTGCTTAAAGAGTTAACAACTGAAACAACTCAACTGCGATTTAAATGTCATTTCAGCACAGTTCTGGACAAACAAAATAGCGAGAGTAATTGTCTGGGATCCTATCAGTCATCATATGTGTTTCACATTTTGGTTTTGCGAGATCATATTGCTATCTCTGTACAGTGCTAAACGTTATTAACTCTGTAAGGTCATTGTGTGTTCGAGATTAAGCAAGGGAATCGCGAAATTTGCACAAACGCATTTATATATATATATATATATAAAAATGAATCATATATATATATTTATATTTAGACATACATATAAAACTAAACTAAATAAGAAATACATATAATAGTTATTACAATCTCAACATCCATTGTTGCAGAATATGATGCAGAATATGATGGCGTATATATATATATATATAAAATAAAAATAATAATAATAATAATAATAATAATAATATACAAAACTCATTACATTTTAGTGAAAAATATAAATATATTATTACTTACTGTTTGTAATATTGAATTTTCATTATTAAGTTTTCCTTTGTGTTGTGTCTATCTCACAGCAATACAAAATATGTTGCTGGTTTATAAATAAGATAATACATAAGGCATTTGTGCGGGAATAGTTGGATCCGTTGTGAAATTTGTACTCATTTTATCACTGGAGGCATAAAGATTTTAGAAACAAAACCCAGTAAGTATTTGGACCAATGTGTGAAACACAAGCTAAAGAATTTTTCCTTGGGTATCAAATTATAGAAGTGTAGGGAAAGAGAGACAGATTGGCAAACAAATGGCTAAGAGCCCATTTGGTTTGAAAACAGAGAATCCTGTTGCCTTTAAACTGATCAAATGAAAACACATACACACACGCTCCACGTGGAACTGTCTTCAGACCAAAACAGTGAAACCTTTGAGCCTTACAATGTAACTCAAGTAAATGAAATGAGAGACAAACCGAAAGAAAGCTAAAATATAGAATACCAAAACAATTCTTGCCATCGAAATAAAACCAGTGAGTTGAAGTCAGGATTATTTGTTATGTATATACCAAATTTAAATTGTAACTCCAATTTACAGTACAGAAACAACGTACTAAATCGCCATTTTATACTAATATAAAAATGTATCAAAGCTAAAAAAGAAAACAATTATCATAGCTTGTACATATATATAATCTATTGTAGTATATGGCATATAGTATATGTCATATTTTTTATCCATAATACTACAATACGACATTTGTATTTGTTACATTGCATTGAATATAAAAAAATATTATAATATTATATATTAATATTTATAATCCACACATCCTAGTTGTTAAAGCACATTCATTTTTAAACAACCCAAATTAGATATTGCATGATACAATTATTATTGGATATGGGTCATGCTTCCAACATAACCCAATGTCTTAAAATAAAGCATTCAATAAATCTTAAACATCTGTATTTTTTTACAGACAGCTCAGGGATCTATAAACTATCTTCTTACATAAAACATTTATAACAAATATTTGTGCATTTTTAAAAAATATATATATCAGCTAGGTTTCAGCTATGGTACACCGTGGATTTATCGCAACCTGGAATTTAATATTGTACTTTTTAATGATATCATACATTTAATAATGATCAGTAACAACTTGATGGGGAAGTCCACAGAGAGCAGTGATCAGATGATAATAATAATAAACCCAGGAGGCAGAGATGACCCTAAACAAACACAGGACACCTCCCCCCACCAAGAAGAAAAGTGTTGTGTTTTTCCTCCTGGCGCTCTGAGGTTCCTTCCCTTCCTTATGTCACTGTTTCAAACAAACAACCCAAAAGTTGTTTTTTTCTTCCAATTTTTTTTTTGTTAACCTGTCTTTGCTAAGGCTTTGGAACAGATAGAACTCACCTTCTGTTGCTGTTCTTCTATCTCAATCCTTGCGTTTTCTTCTTGGTTCTTAAAATAGATGAATTCCCTTTTCTGGATTTGGTACCTGTGTCAAAACAAGGTAACCCTCTGACTCCTCCAACTTTCAGACCAACGTCAAAGTCCCAGCACGCATCTATCGTGCCTTATTTTTTTTTTAATAATAAGACTTTATCTTTCACAGAAAAAAAAAAAAAAAGAACAGAGAAGTAAATCCCTTATCAAGCACCCAAACGAATAGAAGAATTAGATAGTGGAGAGTGTGGATCCCACGTGTGATGCGACGCTTGGGAGAGAGTTTTTTTCTGGTGTAGGTAAAGGGTCTGCGCTCGTGGTTATTTCAGAGTGGATGGCTGCATGATGTCATTGGCTCCTTCTCGCGTGGGTATTGAGTGAGGTCACCGTAGAGATGCACTACTGGAGTAGCTTCTTGCGGTCTGCCCCACTCCGGCACACAGAAAACACACGCACAGCCTGTGCACATAGAAGAGCTCTTAGGAATTCCCGCACACTCCTTCCCCCTTTCCGTCTTTTTCACTCTCCCTTCTCTCTCACGTTACTGGTTTGTGATGCCACCTCATACCGTTATGTTGTGGTTTATAATAACACACAACTATGCAATTCCCCTTGACAAAACGTGACTTCACACCCCTCTTTCATAAAAATGATATATTAAAAATTAGAATAACCATTTACTTTTTTTCCCGTTCTCCACTAGATGGCGCCACTCGTTCTACTCCTATAAATAGCCATAGCTATTACGATGGAAATAGGTGCAGGAAAAAAAGTTATTTTTTTATGTGTATAAATAAATAATCAGGTTGACCTCTTGAACTGTTTATTTCAGATGAGTCCCTACACTGTAGCTTTTTTTGTCAAACATTAATTATTCTTTTAGTAAATATTTATGATTAGATATTATATGATATATGCTATTTTATTAAAAAAAAGTCTCTATATATTTATATATTGATATTATTTATTAGCTTATGTTGTGTAGACAAGATATGATGCCTATAAGATACACAGCAAGGTAATCAATATATCTGAGCAGGAAAGGGTACTCAAGGAAAGAGTGAATAGGATTATAGTTGGGAAATTGAGGTGATTAACTGTAATTAGATAAGATCCTCTACAGTCTTGGTATGCGTTTATAAATAATAAAGTCATTGTTTAAAAAACTCCCCATTTTTTAAAATCAGTTTCTGTTTTTTTCTTGTTCGTTTACAAATCAGTTAAAAAAAATAATATTACAGAGAACTGAAATGTACTATATTTTTCAACTGTCTGAATACTAATGCACAATGCATATGTTGAAAAATAGATATAAACTCATATATATATATATATATATATATATATATATCATACACGTACACATATATGTAGTCTGGACATTTTTAGTTACATTAATTTACACATTTAAGATACCAAAATAATCATATACAAGCAAGTGTAAGAAGAAGGAATTAAGCGCTAACATGTTCCGCAGCATTGTACAATTTAAACTTATTTCCAAAATTCAGAGCTAGGGCCAAAGATGCTATTAGTCATGTGCTAGGTCTAAAACGCTGAAGGACTATTACGTGTTTAGGCTAGGGTGGTAGTCTGTTCTCAAAATAACATTTAAAGCACCCCCCCCCTTCTATTAATGGAAAATGCGTGTAAACCATCACGAGAATTACTCAGCATCGCTATGGTTACTACCATAATCCACTACTTACGAAAATAAATAACACTCATTTCCTATTGTTAGGGTATGAAATGTGCATTTACTTTAATTAATGTCTACCCCAGTGCATTATAGGCCTACTAGTTATCCCTGGGTATGTTTTTATGGAGCCATATGTAGAACGTAGAAAGCAAATGGTGTAATATAGTTTGGCTTTTCTGTTCACACAGTAATAGGTAGAATATAATTTTACTTTTTACTGTTACTCTGTCATATATCAAAGAGGCCATGTTTCCTACTGCACTGAAATACTTTAATTGCATTTTAATCATTGCAGAAATCACTTTATGATAAATGAATCATGGCCCTGGCATTGAACTATCGATAAACTAGAATTTTTCTTTCTTGTTCAACTTTTCTCACAACACACTTTCTTTCTTGTTCAACAAAATTTACCAATGCTTAGTGAATTGCTTTATTCTGCTTCAAGATAACTGCTGTGTGTTAGGGCTAGGGCTTGATCCACGTGTTAATAAAACCACATTAACCCCTTAATGACAAAGCCCGTACATGTACGGACTCAAAATGCATTTTTTCAATGGGTTTAGGGACCGCCCATTGTCCTTAAGGGGTTAAAGAAAACATTTTGTAAGAGGAACAAAAAAAGGCAGATAATGGGCAGAAAATGGGCAGAACTTAAATCAGAGCAGACAGGGCTGCTGTTAATCCCATCCTCTTTTGAGTACTTTGGCACACCCAAAACACATGGCATCCCAGACACATGCCTAGAGTGCCTTGTGGGAAAATAAAGCCCTTGTAAAGACACTAGGAGTACATATAGTTCATCCATCATTACTTTTAAAAAATCTGGGCAGGAATGTGGATGAAGAATATGGTAAGTGGGATACACAAAGGACAGTGGTCTGCCAGGCATATACCTGGTGTGCTTGATAGCCAGTCTGGACCTGGATATGAGCCATCTTTGTGTGATGTAGAGGTGCTATTATTAGTTTTGGTTTTCATTTCGACCTGCATGCTGGTAATTTACTGAGCAGACGGTATACCTAGCTGCATGGGAACATTGCCTCCCTGCTCTGCCCCTAAAATGACGCAGGTAATTAGTGTGCCTTATAGGAAATCCAGCCTTAGATGTAACTGAAGTTAAACATTCTCTGAGAAAAGGATAAACGGAAACATTGGGACATAAGCATTGGGGGTTTGTCTATCTGGTAAAAGAATTTGTAAAAACTTGGCGTGAGAATAAAAGGGCAGACTAGATGGATAAATTGGTTTCTTTCTGTCTGTCTCTTCACTTTTTGCAGCATGAGGCTCACTAAAAAATATAATGTACAAAAAAAGATACATAAAGAAAAGTATGTATTCAGATAAAATATGTAAAATAATAAATAGATATAATAAATATATGTATATAAAATATCAGATGCGGTTGGAAAAATAAAAACATAGACGCGTTATACATCCATTCACCTTACATACTAACAATCATAGGAGATAAAAGTCAAGATTATAAAGTGGTCAGAGATTCAGGTGATGGGAAGCCTGGAGTTAGTAAAATGGATTGAGATCCAAATTTTATGAATTCAAGTTTGATACTAATGTCCAAGAAGTTATGCATGTTCCTATATATATATATATAAGAAATCGATAATTGAGTTGTGTTTTAGTTTTGTTCCAGATAGCACAGATTTCCATCTTACAATATCTGGCAATTCAAACTTTATGTGTATAAATACATTTTGTGGGTGTGTCGTAATGGAATAGGAAGGCCTGGATTCTTAGTGTCACAGAAAGATTACAAATTTTAAAGTTATAGTTGTAGAAAAATGCAATTTGTTAATTTTAGCTGAAACAAAATACCATCTATGCAAGATTTTCAGCAATGTTCCCTGAATATTTGGTTTTTCATCAGGATAAATTCATTTATCTAGGATTTAATGGCCAATTTCATCTACCCATGTAACTATGCACTTTAGATTCCCTTAAGAGTTAACATTTTACTAAAATATTATTTTTCTTTTCTCAAGAAATTAACAATTCTTCTATATGAGAACAATTAATTATCTGTGAATTGTAAAATTATTGTAGTTGAATAACTGATCTTATTTTATGATTACAAGAGAAGTCTTTAATATTTGAAACACCAGCATCTTTTTTCCATTTTTAAAAATGATTACATGTTTTTTTCATAGGCATACAATGCAGTAACCACTATCTCCTTATGCTTACAAGCTAAGTGATAAGAAAATATTATTGAGTCATGAATACTATATCAGGAAAAGACATCCCACCTTCAGAAAATTTGCTGGGTATATTATTCTCTAAAATTCTAGGTTTCTTAACGTAAAAGGTTTTTGGAAGGAGTGCAATATTGTTCTTGCCACTCTCAGAGTATCATGATATATAATTATTTAAGTTTGGGTAGCAGGTAAGATCTAATAGTACTTATTCTCCCTAGTCAAGAAATATTAAAACGTTTTAATTTTAATATTCATTGACTTAGTTCCAGTAATAAGAAGGAGCATTTTCTTTTTACTGTTTATGTCCAATTGAATTGGAATCTTTTACAGAAATATATTATTTCCTGGTTGGACCAATCAAATCCATATTTTATTTTTAAATTGTTCTCTTGAGTCAATGATAGGCTAATAAAAAGAATCTGGGATTTTTCAAGATATATTCTTTAATACATGATAGGACTACAGGTATGGATTTTTCAGGTTCCACTGCTAATCTTAAACAAATTAGAATCCAGACCATTGCCTATGACTTGAGCCATACATACTATATAAGGGTATAAGGCTATGTTTTTATAGGCTGTGAATTAGAAAAGCATTTAAGACCTCCGACAGAAATTTCCATCTTACTCTATCTGTCAAGGCTGAGTGGGGTTCGGAGCGCAGCGCAGAGAGACACCGGGTGCAAGGGAGTGAAGTAAGGGCAATCCAACACACAAAGTCCAGTATCTTAGCCAAGGGTCAAAAGTCCGTGTAATCAAATAGAAGGTGCGCAGTACAACAAGGGTAATCCAAAGGCAAAGTCCAGAAATCCAGCCGAGGGTCAAAGTCCGTAAATCAATCAGAAGGTTCGCAGTACAAGGGATAATCCAAAAACAAAGTCCAGGAATCAAGCCGAGGGTCAAAAGTCCATATAATTCAAATAGAGGAATAACAGCTACAGGGTATAGGAATCCGGTAGGGAACTTGAACAACCAAGTAATGAAGTTACAGGGTTGCAGGTTTAAATAGCCCGCCTAATTGATACTCCTCCTCTCTCTGTGGCTGTCAATTAGTCCCTAACCCCTCCCCTGGCTGTCAGATAGGTTTGGGAGCGCAGGACACGCCCCCCCTGGCTGCCAGTAGCCGTTTGGGAGCGCAGGACACGCCCCCCCTGGCTGCTAGCAGCGGTCTGGGACCGCAGGACACGCCCCCCCGCCATACTGCTACTCCCTGCTTCTGCCGCGTGCGGCTGCCGCCGCAACGGAGACCGGGGACGCGGCCCGCGGCACGGAGATGCCGTGCCGTGAGGCCAAGGACGTGGTTGCTCGGCGGGGACGCCGCCGGGTAGGGACCGCCGCCGCCGACGGGTTGGGACCCGACCGGAACGTGGCCGAGGACGCGGGCGCCCGGCGGTGTCGCCGTCGGGTGAGGACCCCCGCCGACTACCGGTAGGGTCCTGACAGGATCCCCCCCGGAGACGCCACCTCAGGGGGCGAGCAGGTGCAGGCTTGGAAGGATGTGCCAGATGGAAAGCACGAATCTTCACTGGAGCATGGAAGTTGGAGGCAGGTTCCCATGTACGTTCTTCTTGGCCATAGCCCTTCCAATGAACCAGGTATTCTATGCGTCCATACCGATGACGGGAATCCAAGATGCTGTCCACTTCGTACTCATCTGCACCCGACACCGAGACCGGGGGAGGTGGAGGAGCTTGTGGTTTTCTTTGGTGCGTATCGGGGAACCATTTCTTGATGAGGGATACATGAAACGTGGGGTGTACGCGCCATGTGGTAGGGAGATCAAGGCGAACGGCCGAAGGACCATAAATGGCGGTAACGGTGAAAGGTCCTAGGTATTTTGGACTTAGTTTCTTTGATGGTCCTGGTAATTTGATGTGGGCAGAGGATAGCCATACTTTGTCTCCGACTTGATAAAGGGGTGCTGCTTGTCTTCGTTTATCAGCATGCCTTTTCTGATCCAGTTGTGCCTTGTGTAAGTGGGTCTGTAGGGTCTGAAACCCCTGTTGTAGGAGTTGTAGTCGATCAACAGCTGGGGGAACGGTGGCAGTAGGAGGTATGTCCACATGGAACTGCGGGTCGTACCCGTAATTAGCCCGAAAGGGCGTCATCCGAATTGAACTCTGTACCTGGTTGTTGTATACAAATTCAGCCACTGGTAACAGAGGGCACCAGTCGTCTTGGAGGTGTGACACATAGCAACGAAGGTACTGTTCCAGAATCTGGTTTATTCTTTCAGTTTGCCCGTTGGTCTGGGGGTGATATGCAGATGAAAGAAGTCTCTTGAGACGTAACCCTTTACAGAATGCAGCCCAAAACCGAGATGTGAATTGCACCCCTCTGTCGGATAGTACTGTCTTAGGGATGCCGTGGAGACGAAAAATGTGGCGGATGAACAGGTCTGCGGTTTGTGCGGCGGTTGGCAGTCGGTGAACAGGAATGAAGTGTGCCATTTTTGTGAGCCTATCGACCACTACCATGATAGTAGTATGTTGTTGGGATACCGGTAGGTCCACTATGAAATCCACCGCCACTTCTTCCCATGGTCGTTTAGGTATGGGTAGTGGTTGCAAGAGGCCAGTAGCCTTGACTGGTTGTTGTTTGGCTCGGGCACATGTATCGCACGATTTGATATATGTTATGATGTCCCGTTTCATCGCAGGCCACCAAAAGGACCTCTTAGCCAATTCATAGGTTTTCCGAACACCCCCATGTCCAGCTAGAGGATGATCATGTACGGCGTTGAGGATGTCGGGTTTGACTTGATCCGGCACGTAAAGCTGGCTGCCTCTGTATAGGAGACCATCATTAGAGTGGAGAGGAACGTCACACACCGGAGACGGTTGAGGGGTGCTGTGGGTTCGGAGTTTCTGGAGTAGAGACGTCCGGAAGGCAAGAAAGACGCCAGCAGGGAGGATGGTGTTTTCGGCCTCTGTGGTCTTTTCTTGTTCATCGTATAACCGGGATAAGGCGTCCGCTTTTCCATTGCGGGCGCCTGGTCTGTATGTTATGTGTAGGGGAAATCTAGTGAAAAACAGTGCCCAACGAGCCTGTCTAGGACAGAGTCTGCGTGCTGTCTGGAGGTATTCGAGGTTCCTGTGATCCGTGAACACTGTAACAGGATGTTGAGCGCCCTCCAACAGGTGGCGCCATTCCTCCAAAGCCATCTTGATGGCCAGTAGTTCGCGATCACCTACGCCATAATTGCGTTCGGCAGGGTTGAGGCGCTTAGAATAAAAGGAGACAGGGTGCAAGGAGTCCTTCTCTCCGTGTCTTTGTGACAACACCGCGCCTACTGCGGTTTCCGAGGCGTCTACCTCCAAGAAATAAGGTTTTTCTGGATCAGGCAAAACGAGTATGGGTGCAGTTGTGAACTTTTGTTTCAAAAGTTCAAAGGCATGTTGGGCTTGTGGTGTCCACTGGAAACGGTTCTGTTTGGTGGTCAACTGTGTGATAGGACGGATGATTCGGGAGAAACTGTTGATGAACCGCCTGTAATAGTTGGCGAAACCCACAAACCTCTGTACGGCTTTGACCGATGTTGGCGTGGGCCACTGTAATATGGCTTCTACTTTTTTGGGGTCCATTTCAATGTGACCTGGGGTTATGATGAAGCCGAGGTATTCTATCCTTGTTGTTTCAAAGGTGCATTTTTCAATCTTTGCGTACAGTTGGTTCTCCTGTAGGCGGTTCAAGACCTGTCGCACGTGTTTCCGGTGTTCCATCAATGACGAGGAGTACACAAGGATGTCGTCTAGGTATATTATTACGCAGGTGTCCAATAAATCCCGAAATATGTCATGGAGGAAATGCTGGAATGTGGCGGGCGCGTTACAAAGGCCGAATGGCATGACCCTGTATTCGTAATGACCATAGCGGGAACGAAAGGCCGTTTTCCATTCATCCCCCCTCCTTATACGTACTAAATTGTAAGCCCCTAACAGGTCGATCTTGCTGTAGATACATGCCCCACGTAGCCTATCCATCAGCTCAGGTATGAGAGGAAGCGGGTATTTATTTTTAATGGTGATTTTATTTAGTGCACGGTAATCCACACATGGTCTAACTCCACCGTCCTTCTTACCCACAAAAAAAATACCAGCACCCGCAGGTGACGTTGAAGGCCTGATGAAGCCCTTACGTACACTACTTTCAATATAGTCCTTCAAAACCTTGAGTTCCGGTTCAGACAGGGGGAATATCCTCCCGAAGGGAATAGCGGCACCCGGTATCAAATCAATCGGACAGTCATATGTCCTATGAGGTGGTAATTGTTCCGCTTCCTTTTTATCAAAGACCTTAGCGTAGTCCTGGTAGGGTATGGGTATCTTGGTTGACGGCGTGGACACGGTGGATGAAACAAAGTGGGGTGTAGGTGAACGGGCATCGAGAAGACAGTGCCGGTTACAGTGAGGAGAGGAGAATGTCAGCGCACCAGCAGTCCAGTCAATACAGGGGTTGTGACGGCGAAGCCACGGTAACCCCAGAATTATGGGAAACAAAGGAGACGGTGCCAGATTGAAACATAGAGTCTCTTGGTGTCCGGTCCCAACGGTGAGGGAGACCGGTATGGTTTCGTTGGTTACTGGGCCTGACTTCATAGGGGTGCCATCCACCAGATGGATCGTGAGTGGTTGTGCCTTGGATTGGGTTGGGAGACCTGAAGCACGTGCCAGCGCAAGGTCCATGAAGCATTCGCTGGCTCCGGAGTCAATGATGGCCTTCTGCTGGATCCTTTTTCCGTCCCACTGTAATGAGACAGGGATGGATAAGTGGCTAGACAAGCCCCCAAACAATACAGGATACACAGGTGGAGAACGCTTACCTCTGGAGGCTAAGGCAGGGCACTGGTAGGAAGTGTGGCCCGGGCCTCCGCAATAGAGGCAGAGGTTAGCTTTCTTTCGTCTTTCTTTTTCTGCTTCGGGTAACGGCCCACGAGCCATACCTATCATCATAGGTTCCTCTGTCGTTGCTGGAGCAGAGGCAGGAGCAGTATGAAAAAACGGTGTAGGACGGAGAGGACCAATATTGGCGGACCGTTCCGAACGCCTTTCCCGAAAACGCCTGTCCATCTGTATCACCAGTTGAGTCAGATCCTCCAGGGTCTCTGGTATGCCAACCCTGGCTAACTCGTCTTTCAATTGTTCAGAAAGGCCCAAGCGAAACTGATGTACAAGGGCTGGTTCATTCCATTGGGTTTCCACAGCCAATCCACGGAATTCCGCTACGTATTCCTCCACATGCCTCCTTCCTTGCTTGAGGACTCTCAGACCGGTCTCCGCTGTGGCGGTTCTGTGAGGGTCATCATATAAGGCATCCAAGGAGCGTCGGAAGTCCTCCCAGTTATTCAAGGACGGGTGATCCGCCTGCAGAAGGTGGTGAGCCCAAGACATAGGGGCTCCAGTGAGCAAAGAAATGACGGTTCTTACTTTTACGAAATCCGTGGCATAGGCCCTGGGTTTAAGGGCAAACAGCAATTCACAGGTGGTAATAAACGCTTTATACTTGGAGCGGTCCCCGGAGAACCGGTCAGGGAGCGGTACGTGAGGGTCAGGAGCCTGTGCGGCCATAGCGTCGGCAATAGGAGGAGGGACAGGAGGTGCAGGTGGAGCCGCTGCTATGGGAGCTGCTTGTAGGGCTTGCACCTGGGCTTGCAAGGTTTGTTGATTATCCTGCAGCCCTTGCATGGTGTGAGCCAAAGTTGCAATCTGCTGCGTGAGCGCCATGAAGGCATCGGTGACTCCTGCAGGCTCCATATGACTTGGTTGTTATGTCAAGG
Organism: Spea bombifrons; assembly: GCF_027358695.1. Classification (NCBI taxonomy): domain Eukaryota; kingdom Metazoa; phylum Chordata; class Amphibia; order Anura; family Pelobatidae; genus Spea; species Spea bombifrons. The sequence goes on along the minus strand of NC_071089.1, from coordinate 47,109,650 downwards.
CTGAGTGGGGTTCGGAGCGCAGCGCAGAGAGACACCGGGTGCAAGGGAGTGAAGTAAGGGCAATCCAACACACAAAGTCCAGTATCTTAGCCAAGGGTCAAAAGTCCGTGTAATCAAATAGAAGGTGCGCAGTACAACAAGGGTAATCCAAAGGCAAAGTCCAGAAATCCAGCCGAGGGTCAAAGTCCGTAAATCAATCAGAAGGTTCGCAGTACAAGGGATAATCCAAAAACAAAGTCCAGGAATCAAGCCGAGGGTCAAAAGTCCATATAATTCAAATAGAGGAATAACAGCTACAGGGTATAGGAATCCGGTAGGGAACTTGAACAACCAAGTAATGAAGTTACAGGGTTGCAGGTTTAAATAGCCCGCCTAATTGATACTCCTCCTCTCTCTGTGGCTGTCAATTAGTCCCTAACCCCTCCCCTGGCTGTCAGATAGGTTTGGGAGCGCAGGACACGCCCCCCCTGGCTGCCAGTAGCCGTTTGGGAGCGCAGGACACGCCCCCCCTGGCTGCTAGCAGCGGTCTGGGACCGCAGGACACGCCCCCCCGCCATACTGCTACTCCCTGCTTCTGCCGCGTGCGGCTGCCGCCGCAACGGAGACCGGGGACGCGGCCCGCGGCACGGAGATGCCGTGCCGTGAGGCCAAGGACGTGGTTGCTCGGCGGGGACGCCGCCGGGTAGGGACCGCCGCCGCCGACGGGTTGGGACCCGACCGGAACGTGGCCGAGGACGCGGGCGCCCGGCGGTGTCGCCGTCGGGTGAGGACCCCCGCCGACTACCGGTAGGGTCCTGACACTATCGAAGGTTTTCTCAGCATTTAACACTATAAAAAAGGATGGAATCGTTTTGTTTCTAATTTTGAATGACAAATTTGCAAGGCAGCGAATATTGTTATTGATTATTGATTTTAACGTATCGGCAAGAATGTTTGAGAACATGTTAATACCAATGTTTATTAAAGAAATTGTGCGATAGTTGAAACAAAATTGGGGACTTTATTATGTTTAAGAATAGGAGATATCATCGCTCTGAGCAGTTCTTTCAGGAAACCGCCTTCTTTTTCTATTTGATATGGGAGAGACTGACGGTTCTTATCAAACGTACCCACATAACTATCATGTCATGGTTCTATTCCAGTTTTCAGATTATTGATTGCGTGTTTAATTTCTTCCAAATAGATCAGTTAATTCAAATAGATAATGTGGATAAATTAATGTATCTCTTGCTATTATTTACTTAGTCACATGATTTTTCTATTTGAACTTGAATTTGTTAGAAAAATACCTCTCATCTTATATTCGAGGTTGTCTTATAATCAGACATCGGATAGAGGTCTGACTAGAAGAAAAAGATCCAGATCCCCCGCAGTACTGCAGGGGACCCGGATCCTCATCTCTTATAACCTCTGCTGCTTCTGTTGCTCAGTCATACAAGCCCCGGCAGAAGTACCAGCCAGCAGCAGCAAATGTTATCCATGCTCATCGTCCAGGCGTTCACCGACAGAGAGGAGGATCCCGGCAGCGCTGCAGGGGACCCAGATCCTCGTCTCTGACAGCCGTTGGACGTCTGTGCGATGCGCGCAGACAACCTCTGCTGCTGCAGGCACTTCTGCCGAGGCTTCTATGGCGGATCAACGGCATGACGTGACCTTCCGTTTCTGAGTCATGGAAGCCCCGGCGGGAGTCCCGGTTAGCAGCCGAGGTTGTGCACTGCGCAGATGTCCACAGTCTACCCCCACTTGACACCAGGGAGTCTGGAGCACAGGGGACAAGTCTAGGGATGCATTGGTAAGTTGGGGGGCATATAGGGGGTATAAGGCATAACAGGGGGGCAGATTGGCAAAAAGGGGAGAATAAGGCATTTTGGGAAGGCAGAATGGTAAATAGAGGGGTATATGCCTTATCAGTGAGGAAGAGTGGCAAATAGGGGGTATAAGGCATATTGGGGGGGCACAGTGGCATATTAGGGAGGCAGAGTGGCATATAGGAGGTATAAGGCATATCAGCGAGACAAAGTGGCATATAGGGGGGTAGAAGGCATATCTGAGGGGCAGAGTAGCAAGCCATAGGGTAGATGTGCATAAAACATAAAATGCATTTTTCTCAATCAGAATCAGAAAACGGCTTTCTGGAGGCAGAGTGGCATATAGGGGGGTTAAAAGGAATATCAGGGAGGCAGAGTGGCATATAGGGAGTTAAAAGGAATATCAGGGAAGCAGAGTGGCATACAGGGGTATATAAGGCATATCTGGGCGGCAGAGTGGCATATAGGGGGGTTAAAAGGCATATCTGGGAGGCAGAGTGGCATGTAGGGGGTATAAGGCATAGCTGGGGCAGAGTGACAAATAAGGGGTTAAAAGGCATATATGTGAGGCAGAGTGGCATATATGGGGTATAAGGCATATCTGGGAGGCAGAGTGGCATATCTGGGGGTATAAGGCATATCTGGGGGGCAGAATGGCGTATCTGGGGGTATAAGGCATATCAGGGACGCAGAGTGGCATATAAGGAGGGTATAAGGCATATATGGGGGCAGATGTGCATAACTGGGGGCAGGTTGACAAATAAAAAGGAAATAAAAACATAAAATACATTTTTCTCAATCATAGTTTTTATTAAATGTGAAAAAATAGTTTACATGTAAATTAATATTTACTAGTTAAACTTTTTTCTTATAGGGTGTCTTATATTCAGGCTTTTTCTCTTCTTTTCCTAAATTAATATAAAAATTTGGGGCGGGTCGTCTTATAATCACGGTAAAAATTTTAAAAAGCGCTTTTTCTCACTTTTATTTAAAACATATTTACTCATCTACAAAAGCTAATAAACAAACCCTGCTCAATAGATTCTACTATTTGTCCTGAGGTTAGAAATACCCAATGTTTTTTTTTTTTCTTTTACTTTTTTGCAGGTTATAGGCTTACAAGTAAGTACAAGCAGTGTTTTGCTTTTTCAAAACCATTTTTTCCAAATCTGGTCATTCTGCCCCCACGTGCTATTTGAGGGATCTTTGAATTTTTTCAATTTACCCTAAAAAACTAGACACCCCAGTGACCCCCGTCACTGTCAAACAACACCCCAATATGTGTTAAGGATCACCCTCTGAGTACAGTGATACCACCCATGGGTTGTTTGGGAGGTAAAATGCAACATTTGGAAAGTACGCATTTTTCAACTTGGAATTTTATTATCTGGTCCATCTGTCCCAGGTCCAAATTGTGCCATCTTTGAAGCTGGCCAATTCAATTTAACCCCATCAAACCATATTTTTTGGAAAACTAAACACCCCAGGGTATTTCAGTTTTAACTTTTGCCCTGCACTAATTCCAAAATTTGTCAAAATTTGTGGTAGTCATTTTTTTGTGTGTTTTGTCACACATTGTACTTTAGATATAAATTTACAGCCCTTTGGTATATGTTGCTGTCAAACTTCAATATGTGTTCAGCAACATCCCCTGAGTACAGTGATACCACTATTGCTTGGGTGTGTTGCCTTATTTGGGTGCATTTTATTTATTTGTTTAAATGTTTTACTAAAATTGTTCTTGGAAAGCTGGGCTCCATTAACTTGCATTATTGAATGCAGTACTTGTATTCGGACTTAGGAGGGTCTAGGGGGACCCTCTCGGAAACTTGGCAAAATCTCTCGCAGTGTTACAATTATGAGAAACTTAACTGACTGTTTTTACGTGACGTGCCGGACACGTCATTGGTCGATAAGAGGGTTAAAGAGATGGTATAGATTTTAAATTTTTATTTCTATTTTTCAAATACTGGGTATATAGTAATAGCTCACAACTAAACTACATTTTATTGTGGTCTCCACAAACATATACGATATGGGAACCAGATGGTACAGCTGAAAGCTAAACACCCCCTGGTACCACTAGTCTAGGACAGAGAGTTTTCAGCACACATCCATGTGATATCTGGGACACAGGCAGCATCAAGTTACGATGTATTATCCCAGAGCTCCCTAGTTCTCTGCTCAGAGCATGCAGAAATCAGAAGAGAGAACTATGCCACCTAAGCCACAGATGTCTTAGTTCCACATTGGATCAGAGAAGAATGGCAGCCCCAGATAGTGCTAAAAGGTAGGGTGGTGTAACCAGTAGATTTGACCAATGCTGCCACTGTAGACCTTTGTTTGCAGTGATGTAAGGTGGTGACTGATTTGTTTACCATTCTCATAATTGTAACACAGTTTTTCTGTTATTATTTATCTTATAATTCATCATTTTAATCCGTTCTTTATTCATGGTCATCATCAAGCACTGCATTGCATCTGCTATAGCATGCAGTATTTGTCATTTAGTGCCAACTACCTTGACTTCACATATTACAGTGTTCCAACTTGGAACAGTGGCATAGAAATTCCTAAATATGTATTCATGGGGAAAAATCTACATTATTATGGCTATATAGTCTGAAGAACTTGAAATAAACTGACCCACCCTCTGTGAGTCAGTTGATACAATTAATTAGGAAATGTCCTTAAATGTACAGCAATTTGTTTCATTGTTCCGGTACATATTCTGTAAATTTTCTAATTTATTTTGGCCATTTATATTAAGAAGTAAGAGTACCAATAAAATTAGGCATTTTACACATTCATTAAAAAAACAATAAAAGCAGTTTATTGAGTTCATAGTAGACACGTTCATGGCGAGGAAAATTACTTTGGATTACATTATAGTTTTGTTTTTGCTGTTGGGCCTGAGCAGGCAGAAAAGGCCAGCTGATGCAGCACATGCAGCCCCATGGAGCAGGACTGAATTTCCAAATTATTATAGAAATTTAAAAAAAGGTTCTCCCAGAGTAATGACGGTCAAAGAGGGGCAGAAGAAGTAGCAGGGCACTAGGCCTGGGCAGGCACACACAGGTAGATGACAGAGCAGGACTGAATTTTACCACAATATTAAAAACATTTTAAAAAGGTTTTCCTACAGTAAGGACAGTCAAACTGGGCAACTGTCTTAATCAACTAAACTCTACTCAGGACCAGAGGGGGGTGTTTGCTGCAGTCCCTGTAATACACTACAATAGACATTACAGCTTCTCCAATCTATTCTACAACAGTAAATTATCGGGACTAAAACAAACTGTTAACTATCCAAGAGCTCCCTAGTTTTCGGCTCACAGGATGTAGGAAACAGAAGTGAGAAATCCACCCAAGCCACCGATGCCTCAGTTCCACATTAGATCAGAGAAGAATGGCAGCCCAGTCTTTATCCCAGTGCTAAAAGGTAAGAAGGGCATGGTGTAACCAGTAGATGTGACCCCTGCTAGTGGTTATTAATTAACTTGAAGTATGGTCGTGAGCAATGAGCATCAATCTCAGCATTTGCTAAGCTACATACTCCAACTCTCAAATAGAGGTCTGATTACAAGGGGGTTAAGAGTGGCATGGGGGCGGGGTTCAATGGTTTTCTGGAGGCAGTGGTATATAGGGGTTAAAAAGCATATCAGGGAGGCAATGCAGCATATAGGGGTTTATAAGGCATATCTGGGAGGCAGAGTGGCAAAGAGGGGGTTAAAAGGCATATCTGGGGCAGAGTGGCTTATTAGGGAGGCAGAGTGGCATATAGGGGATATAAGGCATTTCTGGGGGGCAGATGTGCATAACTGGGGGCAGGTTGGCAAATAAAAGGAAATAAAAAATATTTTTTTTCAATCATAGTTTTTATTAAATATGACAAAATAGTTTACATGTGAATTAATAAGACTACCTATAGTCTTATATTCAGGCTTTTTTTCCTAAATTAATATTCAAATTTTGGAGGGTTGTCTTTTAATCAGGATCGTCTTACAACTGAGCAAATACGGTATATCTCTGATACAATTTTATTTATTGATTTGTTTTTTTTTCCACAGCTGTCACCAATTACCTTTGTTATTTCACATTACATTTGCTCTGGAAAAAAACTCGTCTTATAATCGAGCAAATACGGTACTCTCTTCTCAACCCTAAATGCTAACCTCTAAACCAACCTTAAATTTAAACTGCACTCATTATCATGCATCAATATCTATTATATGCCCTTTGCTCAAATACTGTTGGGAATCAAAATGTAGAAATATTTTTCTAAATAAAAAATGTCTCCAAACTTGAAATGTCAAATCTTGCATTCTCAACAAAAATCTGGAACAAATATATTATGGCTTCCAACAATAAATTGTTGTGTCCTCATTTTTTTATAGGCATTGGTTATTGGTAAAAGATACATAATCGGTTCTAAAAGCTTAATCTGTCCTAGAAAAAAAGCTATATTCAGGCATCCATAGTAATATATTGAAAAATGCAATTGTTGCTTACCAGGAAAAGCATTATGTATCGTATCTTGGATATTCATAACATATATATTCAAAAATTAAACCAATAATTAATTTAGTTTTCCCCTCGTTTAGTTTTTGAGAGTATACTATAATACATTATATTACTTTTTTAATACTCGGTTTCTATAAAACAGAGAAAGTATTTAACAATCGGCAATATATGCAGAAAGCAAGCAAAGCACACACACTATATTTATAGATGTCAGTTTGCTGTATCTATGCTGTGCATTTTTTATGTGTCTTGTTACCTCTTTAGGATATGAGCAAATACCACAACAGTCCCACAGTAGTTTTCAGTCTCAATGGATTCTTTTACTTGTCAAGTAGAGCAACGATGGCTCTAAACCAAGTTCCCAAAGGTGAAAGTACAACTAAAGCTATTCAACGTATCATTTCCTTTCTGAGAGATCATTTCCTCTTGGCACCAAGACCTTTGCTTTTGTCTTTCAACAAAAAAATGTTATTTAATCTCTGTGCATGGTCAAACATAATGGATCATGAGTTTTAATATTTTCTCTTCTGCTGTTTTTCTATAAAATAACTTATTCACCTCCATTAAAACTATAGTTTACCCTATTGAATTTTACATTCATAAAAACAGGAAAACGAATAACTAGAAAGACATGAAACCAAAAATGATGAATGTTGAGTCAGTGGAGGCATATGAGCTTTTTAACAGAGATGATAAAGGGTACATACAGAAAGCACATTCTATATATGAGTGAATATGCCTATGAATAAGAACTTATTGACTTAAATTGTGCTTGGTGCCCTTTCCGCTTGTAACCAAATGTGGGCAAACACCTTTGCCAAATCGTTAAAAATGGTGGAAAATTGCAATTTTTCGCCTTGCATAGTAAAATGTTTCCATCCAGTGTTTCCACATTCATGGATGCCATGTGCATTGAGATGTTTAACCCCTTCAATCCCAGGGGTTTTTGGTACCTCAAGTCCTTTCCTGTGAATAGTGTACCCATGTAAACTATATATTGTTTTTTCAAGGAGAGATAGAGCTTTCTTTTTATACCATAATTAGATGATTAGCTGAAAATTTAGAATGAGAAATTTAGTAAAAACTAGCAAAAATTTGAAAAAAACACCTATTTTTATACATTTTCCCTTTGAATCCTCGCAAAATTAGGTAAAGTGATGGAAAATCCCCTCCAAGAAATACCTAATTTATATAGATTTTCTATACTTTTCCAGCACTTGTCTTGGTATGAGGCAATTCAGGTTTGAATCCCTGGGCTCCAGTCTGCTGCTTGGGATGGGGCATATGTTCTTTGTATCCCTGAATCTCTTGCTTCTACTGGGGAAGGGGTACTGATACCTCGTACCCCTGAATGTCTAGTTGCTGCTGTGTAAGTGTTCTTGCCACCTCACATCCTTGAATCTCTCGCTGTCACCAGGGAATGAGCTCCTATGCCACACTTTCCTCAATCTTAGCTTGTTCTTCTCTTTCTTTCGTCACATACTCGATTCATTCACACACAGGCAATGTCAGGAACCAATTTTTCGCTGCCTGAACCATGGCTTTTTTATACCTGTGGCGTTTACATCTAGTACTAGTGGCCACCCTCCGCCCTCTGGAGCACTCAGAACTCAGGTGTGCCTTGTTACCTGGGTTGAGCCCTAGTCTACATCCAGCTGGGCCTTGTTACCTGGATTACCCTGCCTTTATAAACCTGCCCTGCCCTTCACTCAGTGCCTTTGTATTAAAGTCTATGGACCTTCCTGCTGTGGCTCTGCACCTGTACTGTTCCTGGTTCCCTGCTTTGTGTCCTGATCAAGTGGACTCCCTGCTTTGTCTCCTTCCAAGTGGACTCCCTGCTTTGTGTCTCACATCTTCTTTTTGGTCATCTTTTTGTATCTTCTCACTTCTTTCTTCATATCTCCACCGACACGACCACCAGGCAAACTTTGATTGGAGGATCAGAGAAGAGGACGTCACTGAAAGCTCTGCCAATTTGCCCTAAAATAATCCTGTGTAAACTTATGTCAAAATGGCGGAGCTTCTGGGATTTCCTCTCCACCGATTAGAGGATCGAAGGAGAGGACTTCATCAGAAGCTCCACAATTTTACTCTAAGATAACTCCATGTTATCTTTTGTGAAAATGGCAGAAATGGCCAGTAGAGATGGTAGAGAGACATTCGGAGAGCATGAGAGAGAGAGTGAATAAAAATGAGAGTGTGTGTGTGAGAGTCCGAGAGAGTGAGTGACAGTAAGTGTCACTGAAAAAATACACATTTGGGGATGTAACCACAGGGGTGGGGCTTAACCAGGAAGACGTGCGGTGACAGGGTGTGGCTAAGGAAGGGGCATCACCACTGGCGGCCCGTGACTTTTTATTGCCCTGTTGGCTGGGGTGCATTCTAACAACATCAATATTTGCATTCACCTGAGCAGGCCAGGGACAGACAATTGTGCCAGCATTTGAAATATAGCTTTACCTTCTTTACCAGAGGTACAAAAGCTATTTTGTTTGTTTAATGTCTTTGTAAGTATCATTTCCTGCTGTCAGTACATGTATTTCTCACATGGATATTTTTCCACACATGACATTTCATGTATTAAAAACTGGACGCAGCTACACTTTTATGTTTGTAATTTATAGATATATTTTGATAAGAAATTTAGCTTTTTAATGGACTCTTACTTTGAAACAGTATTTTTTTAGTGTTTCGTTATACCACATTTAGTTTATATTTTATTTCAACAGGTATTGGCAAAACATTTTGTTTAGGTTCTAGATTAAATTAGTGAGTTGGTTATACTTTAAATTTAGTATTTTTATTGGTCTGTGCAGTTTTGTGACACCTGCTGCTAATATTCAGCGGGCCTCCTATTCATTGACAGTTAGTTCTTCTCAGTATCAACATGTTGTTACCTGCTTTCACTTAGAACCCAATTAACAATAATTGTGTCATGCAGCTTTGCTTTCCATGCAGAAGCCAGTTAGTTGATCAGCTTCTTCTTCTCGTTTGGAATTAACAGCTTGTATAGGGATTTTGAGAGTCCCAGTTTTCACCAAATCAGCTTGGTCTACCCATGATTTATGTGTATGTCAAAATACTTGCACGTTAAATAGGATATCGTGACCGTGATAGTTTATGAGTGTCCATGCTATATAGTGTGTATATATGAAACAAACACAGGGGTACATGAGGTAAGATTTCCATTTAGCTGGCCCACAGAAACACAGTTTTGAGTGCAAATAATGTACCTTTATCAACACAGGCCTACATGGTCATGACATCATATCCTGGCACTAAAAAATCTGAGCTCAGCAGAAGAGAAGGAGCTAGACTTGGCAAGGAATCAGGTACTAGCCCCCACTGGACAAAGGATGAAAGGTAACTTAAGGGTGTGTGTGAGACATTGATTTATGAGAACAAAAGTGTCACCAAAATGTCTGCTGCCACAATACATTGTGTAGGCTTTGGTTCTCTACTCACCGTTAGTCAATGCTCACTAAGATTAAATGTATGGCAATCAGCACAAATTAATCTCTATCTAGGTTGCAAGAAGGACACTGATGTCCATTAACTAATTAATATCTAACATTTAATTATTTCCCCAAATATGTGTGTCCTGCACTCTCACCTCTCTCTGACTGCAGCTGACACACCATGACTGGGACACTCACATGATTGCAAGGAAAAATATTTTCACTAACCACGTAATCGATGCGCCATAACAGTCACCGTGAGAAAAATTATGGGAGTGTCAAAGTCAATCTTACTTCACACCTATCATTGCCACCATCAGAAAATTGGGAACCTTGTGTACAGTGCAAAGCTCCTGAAGAGGACATCAACTAATGGTGTAAATAGGAACAAGCCAATCTATTTTAGTTCCTTAAAGCCCAAGCTGAGGCAAAAATGTTGAAGTGATATCAACTGATTTTCATTGACTTTCAGGAAGAAATTTTTATAATGTGAGTTTGTATTGGTACCTTATCAAGCTAATGTTCACTTTCCTAGCTTGCCTAAATATGTGTTAATAAGAATACAATAATAAATCTTGCTGAGAGCAAGAGTGATAGCATGTGATACCTCTCCTCCTACCACTCCTACCATGGAAAGATTCATTACTGTGTAATGTTTTGACAGTACTGAATCTGCTGTGATTTGCTCTGTAAGAAAAAAATTCTTGAGCAGGGTCACATCTAGAAAGAAGAACTATTGCCGTCTGATTGACAAGATCATGAAAATAAATTGAAACTTCAAGCTGTGTCACAGCCTAAAATAGCAGGAGTTGCTGTCAATCCAGAAACCACTCACAGCACGTCCAAGAGAAAATTTGGCAGGGAACATGTGCAGCTTAAAAAAGAACATAACTATTCAGCCCATGTAAGCAAGTAAACTCATTGTAAAAACATTAATCTAGAAACACAAAGACATTTCCTTGTTTGCAACCATACACAATAAAAAGCAGGCTTAGTTGTTCCCTTGTTTATTAGTATTAAAGAAGCAACATGATTGATGTAAAATAAATAAATACAATAATAAAATGCTCCTGCCAACCTATGAGTCTTATACAGAGGGGTAAGTGAATGCCAATCAGCTTAGCAGTATTTAAAGATATGTAAGGAACTTTGCTTGGGAGCTCTGCTGACGATGTAAAACAAGAAGACATTTCCAGAAGTGTCTGTCAAACAAAGTACAAAAATAATCAGAGTCTACCAGTCCAAGTCTTCTGGCGCCCACTGTGAAGTCAGGTGTAGGTTCAAGCAATGTCCACACATCCACATAAATTTTGACAGTATCCTTATATTTCAGATGGCCTTCTGCAGTTTAGTTCTGTGGTTTAGTGATGGATGGCACAACTTTGGTATGTTTATTTTTTCTTATTCTCATTATATCCATGAGTTTCACAAAATGGTTTGATTATGCTTCCCTGACTAATACAGTCCCGACAATATAGACAGTCTTGTTCCATTTATGGATTCTCATTCTATAACTTGAACACTTCGTTAGCAGTATCACTCACGCAGTAGCATCATTTCAGTAATAATAATACAATTTTAGGGGCACATCTTTTTTTACAATTTACAATTTCTATACTGTTGGACTGAAAACCATTATCAAATATAACAACAATGATGGAGATAAATAGAAAAATAGATATTTACTATTTTTTTTTATAAAAAAACAAGCTGCTGGTCTTCCCATATCCCAGATTTACTGCATGTCTACTGGATTTTACAGAAAAAAATAAATTTTTTAAAGCATCTGGTAGAATAGCCTTTTTGTATCAACTCCCTTGCTAGTGTGCCTGAGGGGACAAGGTTTGGGTGTCAATTAAACTTCTCAAAATACCCTGTCAAAGAAACTAGATCCTTTTATGGTCTGCAAGATTTTCAAAGTTAGGTCTCCCACTCTTAATGAATATCCACCCAGTATTCCACATTTTTCTTTTTATTGAAACCTTGGGTCAGGAAGACACAACCCTCTACCATGCTTGTTGGCATAGATAAATATGAAATGAAGAGATTTGGGATTCTAGAATTCGTTGGGGGCAATTACAATACTTTATTCACTGAAGGGGATGCAAACAGACAGACAGATCTTGGGAATCAGCCAAAGATGTTCATGCTTCTGCACTTGTTTCATTGTCCTGGGCCTTAGCAGGATTGTGACCTGGTATCTATGTATGCAGTTTAGGGTTTCTATGCATTATTTATTTTATCCATAGCATCAATATTGAGTTTGCTTGTGGATCTATACCTGCAAGGTTGGGTTTGTGTATTATTCACTTGCTCTGTACCGACAATGTTGTGTTTCCAATGTATTGTTTATCTGATATATATATCTGAACTACATGAGTCAGGAAAAGAAAGGTATGGCACAGTGAAGGAGGGGACAAAGTGAATCTTGGGTGATGATGGGGGAGGGAGCACCAGGGAGGTGGCTTGCACAGGCTGCCTGAACGAGTCGTGCTCCTTTTCAGGTAACTTGCTGGAATTGTACCATTCATTTGTTATGCGATCTGCATAGTATTTTGCTCCTCCCCGGTCCTGCGCATGTCACATGAGGACATCTCATGTGGAGTCACATTAGGGTTAGAAGGAGGGACAACTTGTATGCCAGTGAGTGTGGGGTGCCCAAGCAAATGCATGCCCAGGATCCAATAAATATGAAAGGGGGCCCCGGCTGGTGCTAGTTACCCTTTAGTAAGCACGGAGGCAGTAGTGGACATGGAGTCGGTAGGAACTAGGCAGAGCCTGTGAAGGGTGTGGGTGTTATTAAAGATTGTTCATCTGCTTGTAGACTTTATAAAATGAGTTTCCAGGTATGCATACAATATAAAATCTTTGATTATGTCCCTTAGATTTAAGCCAACATTAATTAACACAACTATCTCTACGTCCATTTTCTTGTATACATAAATTTTAAAAAATACTTGGAATTTCAACTTAGGTTTTAAAGGTCCTGCTAAAAGGCCAACCAATACCTACTAAGTGTATTCTATAATTAAAATTTTACAAATGTCTCAGCTAACATTATTACTCAGAGTAGATTTGAAAGCGAAGCCCGAATAAAAAATTATTCTTTTAACAAATACATTTAATACAATAAAATACATTGCTGTAAAAGTTGGTTTTACTTAGTGCTACAGAATATAATGGTGGTATATAAAACAATAAATAATAATAATAAAAATGTATTTTTGTTCCAATAAACATTGAACTGACTATTTATTGCCAATTAAATTTCCTTTAAATGCTTTAAATTGTCAGTGACATTATGTTATTAAAAATAGATCTGTTAAAACACAAACAAACACAATACTTTTGAAAATGTATCTTTAATCTGAAAATACAGTGCTGTGAAAAGTATTTACTCCCTTCCCAATGTCTTAATTTTTTTGCATATTTGATTACAATATAAATACTTCAAATCATCAAACTAATTTTAATATTAGACAAAGATAACCTGAGTAAAAACAGAATGCTGTTTTTGAATGATGATTTTATGTATAGAAGGAAAAAAGCTATTAAACCCTACCTGGCCCTATGTTAATTGCCCCTTTAGTTACTAAATCATCTAATTAACCTAATTTAATTGAAAATTGGGCTCAACACCCAATTCAAGAACAGATGAGAAACAAAGTTATTGACATCTATCTGTCAGAAAAGGGTTACAAAGTAATTTCTAGGGCTCTGGGACTCAGCGAACTACTGTGAGAGCCCTCACAGTGGTAAACTATTCTAGGAGTTGCCTGCCTACCAAAAATCCTCCCAGAGATCATCAGCAACTCATCCAGGAGGTCACAAAAGAACATAGAAAATCATGTAAAGAACTGAAGGCCTCACTTGCTTCAGTTAACATCGGTGTTTCGATGCCACAATGAGAAAGAGACTGTGCAAAAACGGCATTCATGGGAGGGTCGCAAAGGCAAAAACCACTGCTCTCTACCAGAAAATACTCAGGGATAATGTTCAGTCATCAATTTGTGACCTAAAGCTCAAGCACAGTTGGGTTTTACAGCATGACCCGAAGTTCACAAGCAAGTCTACTTCTCAATGGCTGGAGAGGACGTCACCAGAAGTCATGTCCGCAGAGATGCAGTTGAAGAAAGAAGAGAGAAGAAAAGAGAGAAAAGAAGATGCAGAGTTTTTGTCCATTTCGTGGGGAGGTCTGACCCTGTTTTTGGAGATTCATACGAAATGGTGAAATCTTCATATTTTGTTATATTTGTAATTGGTATGAATCCCAATGCACAAGTCTAGAAATTAGGAATGTGGCAAATACAGCACTGTAGTCATAAAAGCTCCTCTTTAAATAAGTACAGACTGTCTTAAACCGATAGCTTTCGAAATTAAATATAGATCTTGCAGATATGAAGTCCAGGGTAATCTTGAGTCAAGGAATTCAAGGGTTTACAAATCTAATGATGTGGTAACTTGCAGCATTCTTATGGTGAGACACCTGACACAGACACAGATTATAGTTGCACTCTGACCAAGCCTTAAGCCGTTGTCCTAGAGGCGAGTCATAGAGTCCTTAGAGGTTGGTGACTTTTTTTTATTTGGCTGACCCATTATATGTTGTAGAGATATTGACATGTTATATGTAGTAATTACTATATGAGTGCATAAGTCATAAGTCCTAATATCTAGGATATTCAGTTCAGCCAACTTCAGCCAAAGGAAACTCAAAATTATGGTTCTATGTACTTGCATGCCCATAAGCTTGATGTTTATTCATATTTAAAAACTAGTACAGTAAATCTAGAATGCAAAATGTTCACATAGCATCAAGAGAAGGAAAAACAAATAGATACAGAACAGAAGCCACATCTCCCACTTATCTGGGTTTGGAACAACAAACAGTCCCAGGTGAAACATAATGGGGCATACAGAAAAGGGAGGGGGAAATAAGGACAAGCATATCCACCCTCACTCATACCTGACCCCATTCCAAACATCGCCAATACCTGGAGGCATACAGAGAAAGGTTTTCACTCCCAGCAAAAGAAAACAACCCACACTTTTTTCCATCTCTGGACAGCAGCCAGCACCATTCAAGTGTTTCCCAAATTACAAAATCACAAAAAACACTGTTTTCTGAAAATATATTGTTTATATTCAAGAGAGGGGCAATAATGCTTTACTTGATGGATTCTGAGATGTTTTGAGAAAGAGGCGACGTTTGTGCTATTCACCCCATCTCTAAAAGCAAGGTTTCCATCTATAAAGTGACAAACTTGTGGGTGCACCTCTGAATGATAACCACTCTAACAACTGGTCAATTATGCACACTGGAAGCTCGGGATTCCTGTAACCGAGACTCGTACTCAGACTACGTAGCGCCGCCATAGAAATCTTCTTTGCAGTGAACGCTCAGTTGCTCAAGGATTAACCCTCTGTAATGCTCCCCTCAGGCACTAGTCGAGACTTCGTGTAGGGGTAAAATAAAACTCACTTTATTGAAAACAACACGAGTATTTATACACAACCACAATCAGATAGGGAGTATAATCTCATCAAATTCCAGACAGCCCAGCACCTCCATAGGTTCCCATAACCAACAATGCTTGCCTTATTTCGGGGTGTTCGCAAGGGAGAGGCAATCTCAGGGTATCAGTGAAGAGCTCAGGGTCCAAAGATGTTATGTTTCAAAAAGCGGCTCGATGCGTGCTCAGGACCCGGAGCTCCAGCACTGGCAATAACCTTGGGAATAGTACGCAGATTAGCCGGCCTCGAGTTCCAGAGCTGCAACTGGAGGATCCCGGTTCTAAAAAATGTGTATCAAAATCAAATTTCCCCCTTGAGCTCCCACTATGGAACCACCTCTGATTGTGCCCTACCACAATCACAGTATATCCAAATAACAGCCATGTGGTAAGGTAATGGGTGTCCGCAGTGCCTTCGTTCCAAAGTTCGGCGGGCATTGCCAGGGTTCCTAGCCGCCGTACAGTTCCATGGATGTCAAGGTCCCGGTCAGGCACCAGGAAGAGGAAAAGGGAGTTCTGTTACCACAAGGGTTAAAAATAGTCTGGGAACCCCTCCCCCTGGGAAAAGTTAGTAATTATACTCCTAGGATTGAAACTGTAAAACACAGGAACGGGACATAATACAAAGTAACAAAATAACAGAGCAGATGGGACTGTCAGAGTTTTCAAATAGTGGTAGAAGCAATAAGGAAGAGAACATAGAGGATAAGGAAAGTGTTCACACTTGGTCCTAGTCAAGGATTGTTTTATCTGAGGAAGAGCATTAAGGGGTAATGTCACTGCTGCCTACTCTAATGTGAGTCACCCAGCAGCCGAGGTATTTTTTGTCCACTCTATTACCCTCAATAGGTGTACTCTGGTATTTTTGAATATCTGGCATCTCCAATCCTCCAGCATGCTTATTATTATTATTATTTATTGTTTTATATATCACCATCATATTCTGTAGCACTGTACAATGAGTGGACAGGGAGTGGACAATGAGTGGACAATGAATGGACAGGGAGGGGGTAGATAGTGAGAAGGGAAGGAGGGGGGGTAGATAGTTAGAGGTGGGTAGATAGTGTGATGGGAGGGAGGGGGTAGATAGTTAGAGGAGATTACAGTCTGTTGCCCACTCGGGAAGTACCGCCATGTTTTGTTCTTTAGAATAACCTACAGAACAAAGAGAATTAACTGTATTTTGAGACTAGCTCACCCGAAAAAGGTCATACATCACAAAAATTTACTAAGTTGCTGATACTACTCCTTTGTTGCTATATAAAACTAACAACGGTTGTCACTACTGCAAATAATTTACTCCAATTTACAAATTGTGTGGCTGTCAACCATTGCTATGTCTTTGTGCATCCCTTCCTGGTTTAGAACCAGCAGAAAATTTTAGATAGTAGACAGTGAGAAGGGAGGGAGAGGGGGTAGATAGTGAGAAGGTAGGGAGAGGGGGGTTAGATAGTGAGAAGGGAGGGAGAGGGGGGTTAGATAGTGAGAAGGGAGGGGGTAGATAGTGAGAATGAGTGAGAGAATGAATGAATGCATGGATGAATTGTCTGAATTAGGGAGATAATTAATGAGTTTGTGAGAATACATTAATGAATGTGTAAATTTGTGTGAATGAATATGAATGAAAATGAGAGAATAAATGATTGTGTGAATTAATTATGTGAATGAAAGTGTGAATTAGTGAGTGACTGTTAAAGTGTTTGTGTGTATGATAGATGTATAATTGATTTGTGGAAAGACAAAGATGGCACAAGCAGAATGTTTGAGCCTTGGGGACCAAGATGACACAGGCAGGGTGTTTATGGGACAAAGATGGCACAGGCCGGGCTGTTTGGGGACAAAGTTGACTCGTGCTGGGCTGTTTGGGGGATATAGATGGTAAATCATATGTTTGTAATCTGGGTGCTGGTCAGGTTCTATGTGGGCAGTGTGGACGCCAGGGCTGGCTTTGGGTTGTGCATAAACCTTGTTATTGAATTTTTTGTCCTATTTTGCTGTGTTACTTACTTTAAATAAAAGTGTGAGATTTTTTATATGGTGGGGGGTCATATTTGGTTTCGGACATGTAAATGCTGCATTTTCGGTTTCAGTCCAGAATTTTCGCTTCGGTGAATCCCTAAGCCAGACAATGAAGTGGTAGGCCTACACCACATCAATGTTTGGCTTAGTATATAGTGATATGAGTTATGCTGCACTATTATCAATGTCTGGCTCAATGTATAGTGATAGGGATTATGCTGTACCACCATCAATGTCTGCCTCAGCATATAGTGTTAGGTGTTATGCTGTACCCCCCTTCAATGTCTGCCTCAGAATATAGTGATAGGTGTAATGCTGTACCACTGTCAATGTCTGCCTCAGTATATAGTGGTAGGTGGTATGCTGTACCACCGTCAATGTCTGCCTCAGTATATAATGATAACAGTAATGCTGTACCACTTTCAATGTCTACGCCAGTATATAACGATAGAAGCTACGCAGCTTTAAAGTGTTTGTGGGGGGGGGCCACATACAGGATCCGCCCCAGGTGCCAAATACTCTAGGTATGCCCCTGCTAGGGAGAACATTAATTTTCAGTACCCAAACCAAGTAATATGCGACCTGGACAGCAGCAATCTTCATTTTGTCTGCCAAGTGAATAATTAGCGTGTCATCCTTTTCTGCATAACCTGGTATAAACCTCACCTGATCTGGGTGGAACAGGCAGAGACAGACTCTTATAGCCTAGAGACCAATCAGAGGCCAACAAAGAGTTCGAGTGGTAGCTTAAATAGAGCTCGGGATCCTCGCTGTCGTTATGTAGTGTGAGCCACCGTGGTCTTCCAGGTGGTTTGCCAGTCCAGTCTCCCCTGCCCCTCAAAGAATTCAAAATGGTGGCTCGGAGTAGCAAGAACACAGGGAAAGTTTTATATATTAGAGCGGGAGGCAATCAGGCCCAAGGTTCTTTCCTGTTTGCGAAGACTTAATTGCCATCTATAGTAATTGGACCCTCTAGTCATGGCATGGCCATGGCAGTTTTGGGATCAATATCTTGATTACATATTTTGCTTAGTAAGCTTCCAACTTCTCCTGTCTGTCTGTCTCTATGTTATACATAAAAGGACAATAAGGTGAAATGCTATTATATTGTAATATATTGTATGATAATTTTGTAATGTAGGCTAGGTTACCAGATTTGTGTCTTATTTTGTGCATCTGGGAAACCTGCTTGTTTTGTCAAAGGGTTGCAGCTACAAGCCATGCAACTTTATTCCCCTTCTCATAAAAAATTATGGGTGAAAAGGCTTGATTTCTGTCACCACTGTAACCAGCATGGAATGGTCAGGATCAGCAGCTGGGGATCCACTATGCAGAGCCTGGGCACAAACCAGATTAGATGACACAGATACAGGCAGAGAAGTCAAAAACGAAGCCGAGGTCAAGGGTTGGAGCAGGGAGGATAACCGAAAGGCAAAGCCGAGGTCAAGGACAGGAGCAGGCAGGGTGAACTGGAATGAACAGAGGTTAAAACTGCAAACAGCGCTCAGAGTACTTAATAAGAAACTCTTTGACAGGCAATGAATGGTCAGCTAAGGTGTCCTTAAATAACCCCGCCTCCAGCTGGTATGTATAGAGAAAAGGGTAATACCTCTTTAATCTGCGGGCCATGCATGCGCAGTCCGCAGCAGGTTGTAACGGTCGCCATCTTTGATGTGGCGCACCCATGCACGGTTGGCCGTATATTCATTCCATTGGCCATCTTTGGTGTGGCGGGCGCATGCACGCTGGTGGGTAAGGAACACCAGTCAGCCATCTTGGGGATTGCTCGGCAACACACGGATCCTCTCCGGCAGCAGCTGTGGTGGTGAGTATAGGAGGCTGCTTGCTCCGTAGCAGTTGCAGGTAACTTGGTTACAGCCACTGTGTTTGAGAGTATCAGATACTTCTGTTTTAACAATGGAAATGTGTTCATTCTCCAGGAAAAAGTTGTGGCCCTCGGAAAAGGAAAATGAAACAATAACCAAGAAGTAATCCAAGCAGGTCATAACCCATATATTAGCCATATATTATATAAGTACACTAGCTGAACGTGGTGCTGTGGGAGAAAAATCTAGTCTATTCTAGAGTACCTATTGTAACGGGTTCACCAAGAGAGCTGTAGTAACTCCCAGAGTATCCTCCTGTTGTCCCCGGAAAAACATCCAGCACCAGCTGGCATGCATACCTTCATCTCCTTGCACCGATATTTCGATGGGCTCCCAAATTCTCGGTCCTCCTGTAGGCTTTCCATTATCAATCCCGGCCCGCCAAAGTTATCGCCCTCTGGCAGGTAGTCATCCTTCAGCTCTGGACACCACTGTGTGGCCTGCCAATACAGGGCCCGGTATCCACAATCCACATTTCAAGTGGAAGCAACTTCTCCAACTCAACCACCAAGTCCTCTTGGGGCTGCTCTCCCTGGTACTGCATTCGCCCATCTAGTTGTAAAACGTACCGTTCCTTGGAGGATGGGAGGACTATTCCCCGGACACCCTGGTCCACTCTGTGAGCCTCCATCCAGGCATTTATGTAACTTGCGACTCTGCTGTGCACCAACACGTCCTGTAGTGCTGGAACCATCTTTAGCTTGTTGCTGGTATACCTGCTGGTACTCCACTGGGACGTTTTCAAGGAGGATCCCGCCGCTGCCGCCAATGTAACGGGTTCACCAAGAGAGCTGTAGTTACTCCCAGAGATCACCCAGTATCCTCCTGTTGTCCCCGGAATAACTGCCAGCACCAGCCAGCATGCACACCTTGGAACCCTGCTATGTGTACCCAATAAGTAGACACAACTACCTTGAATTGAGTATAGCAGGAATGAAGTTTATTCTTGTAAAACATAGACTCATATAGCCACAGAACTTCATTAACATAAATCAACATTGATAAACAGGTACATGTAGACAATCCAACCTTTAATCCCCTTTATCTACTGAATCTCCCCCTGGCAGCAATCCTGTTAATGGGATTAGTTTACACAATGGAGTTCCTGCCTGTTTGGCAGCCAGGCTGGAGCCATCTTTGAGTACCTTGGGGCCCTGTATGACAGGTCATTCTGTCACACCTATCATGGGGATGGGAGTAGAAAATGTAATCGCACACATTAGAGTTTAACGCTCTGCGGCAGTCTGCCATCATCTGAAATTTACAATTTACTTATCTCTACCTTATTGTTAAGTTGCTGATTTTTTTCCCCATAGGCAAAAAGGAGGGAAATAATTTCAGAACAGGAAATAGTTTACATATTGCTGGTTTTTCTACTCTGCTACACACACACACACCTTCAATGACCTTAATTTGTGTTATTATTATTATTTATTGTTTTATATAGCGCCATTAAATTCCGTAGCGCTGTACAATGTGATCCCCAACATTTCAGGTGTCCAAATAAGGTTACCTGTGTGTCAGCAAGTGTCAGCAAGTGGGGAGGGGCAGGTCCATCTTCAAAGAGGGTGGTTCACAGAAGTTGCCAGAAGAGAAGGCTCCCTCATTTTAGATATACTTAGGGACTTTCTTTATGAACTGTTCAAACATATTGTTAAAGGTGCAGCTCCATTTTTAAAACTTGTAAGCTCTGAAAGTTTCATCACATAAACACTGTTTAAGATAAATTTTCATTTTTTTATGGCAACAACTTATTATTGTTATTCAACAATGCTAACAGGGGTATTACTGATCATGTGTTAAGGTCAGCATTGTAGGTGGAACAATACCTTTAATCATGGTCAGCATGACCCTTTATGGAAAAATCTGGGAATTGTACTAAAATGGATGTCAGAAAAAAATAACATGGAATGTGGGTGCTACTTTTTTGTATGTGTAATACCAAGTTTGAACTACTAAAAAAGGTACAGCCAGTTTGTGATTAATCATTAGAATAAACAGAGGATTTACAAGCCATTGATCTGAAAATACATCAGCCACAGCAATGGAAAGATCCCTTTTTATTTGTGGCGCTACAAATGTATTTTTTTATATTGTGCTAGGTAACCTGTTGCATCATTATTGACTGTTAAAAATATATCTTAACAGCTGGAAATGGCGTTTTTAGTCACTTCTGATTGCATGCCAAGTAAAAGAGTGAATTTGAGCCAGACCTCAAAAATCTGTGTGCTAGGAAGCAGCAATTCTATATTTACTCTGACTTACACTTCATGTGGTCCAATTAGAAGTGAGTCTTTAATAACAAGGAAGCAGAGTTGTCTACCCAAAAATGAAATATATGTTAAGATTTCTGCAATCTGAAAAGGTTAAGCAGTTGTTACAAAGATTATTGATACTTCTTCAGAAAACAGTCAAGGGTAACACATGCGGACATTTGCTTTCTAATTGCTACAGCAGGCTACCACTGTGAAGAACAAAGGAAATATTTAGCACATCGTAAATTCTTTTGGAGCCCTGTAGAGTGGCTTGAGTTCAGATTACACATTTATAACCAGCATTTGAGAGTAATTTCAACTTAACTTTGAAAAAGTGGGTGGGGAGATGCTGAATTCCTTTCCCCCTTGTTACATTCAGAAGTAGTAATATGTTCAGTTCAATACTTTTCTCACAGTCTGGTTACTAAACTTCACATTTTCCATTAAATTAGGATATTTTTTTTTATTTGTTATTGGGTTTCATATGTAAAAGCCATTTGAACATTGTTGTTAAATCCTCATTGTTGAAAATTCAGAAATACACAATTGTAGGGCCTGTGAAAGCCCCCCCTCGATTTTTCTTTAAGATGGATATTTATTGATTTTCCAACATACCAACATAAAGTAGACACATAAGTATACTCATTGGACCATAAGATGTACAGCCCCCTCCACTAATATTGGCACCCATGGTAAATATGAGCATATCATGTTGCAAAAAAGGTGTCTTTATTGTTTAATATTATATGAATATAATATTTGTGGCACCCCTAGTGTTACTCACTGCTGCCTGTTTCCACGCCACCTCAGCAGCGGCCACGGAGGAGAGGGAGACCCCCCTCCACCGCGCAGCCACCACGGAGGAGAGGAAGACCCCCACTCCACTGCACGGTCACATATATTTAACCATTTTTTTAAAAAAAAATAAAGCTGTTGTCACAACCGCTGCCACCACCGCCACCGCGTCTTGCCTTTAGATAGCCAGTCACACCGAGAGGCTGCATCGCGGGTTTCTGCAACACAGCCCCGCAAGGAACTGACTGTGTGTGTGTGGCTATTCCCCATACAGGGAATAGGAAACAAAGCGTGAGGATGTGTAAAACCAATGACCATATATATATGAAGACCAAGCAAATTCATCATTGCTTGGTTATACCAGCTCCCCAGTGGTTGTGTCCTGCTGTCTTCTGTTTCCCTGTTTTGTTCTGTTCTGTTTTATTACCGCCTGTTTTCAGTTTTTGACTCTTGGACTGCCTCCTGATTATGCTCTTTGCCACCCGCCCCAACCTGTGCTTGTCTGACCGTTTATAAAATTGTCACCGTTTCCCCTGACCACTGTACTATCTGACTATTAGTGGAGGACACTGTATTGGCGTATTATCGACACAACTTATTTAAAATATATTGAAGCATATATCAATAATAAGTAGGAAAGTCGGTCCCAAACTTGAGAAAAGTTAATGATATGATTGCCTTGCCTTACATGCCTATATAGTGATGGCATCCAAACTTTGTCGAGTGCCTCTGATGTCTCATCTAATTAAGCCACAAAGGTTCCCATTTCATAAATGCATTTCTCCTTCCTTAAAACTACTTGGAGGACTGGGGGTTGACCTTTTTTACCTTCTGACTATACAAATCCTAATATCTATGGAGATTAGTATTTTATTACAATGTTTGGTCAGTGACAGAATTGCATTCCCTAACAAGGAAGGCTACCTTTAGGAGTAGGGAGCAAACATAGCTAATAGGGTCCCACCATTTTGCGAACAAAAATCTAATTCAATCAGATTAGTCTTTTTGTCAGCCACTTGATAAGGACTGGGGTGAGTGTCATGCAAAATGCTTATGTTAAAGGGTTAACAAGGCATTTAGTATGAAGAAGCAAAAATGTGTTTTTCTAAGGCCACATCCTGCCATAAGTGTTATCTGGAGTCCTGGTCACCAAGGCAGGAACAGCACCTAAGAAGGGCATCTTCAAAGGATACCAGATGGCCTGTCCTGGGTGCCATACACTCTTACAGTGCACCAGGCACTGGGGTCACACGGGGGAAACAGCACCTAGCATCTTCAGAGTTATGATTACAGAAATCTGGTTAAGTTTCCATAGTACAATCATGGCATGAAGTTGTTATCTGTGTTGGTCATGTGCCCTTCAGAATGATAGCAAACATGGCAGAGAAATAAGTTAGGTAGAGGGGTGTTTGGTACCTTCTAATAAAATGGTGGACGCGATTACCCCAGAGTTATAAAAGGTACATAGTGCCATAACAGCAAAATATGAGATATTAAAATATCAGGCAGGAGTTTTCCAGGTTTTCTGAGCCAGGTGACAATGGGCGGACTCCTAGAGAAGACATCCACTTTCCCCTTTAACGTCACGTGAGAGCCTCTTGTGTTGTGTTAGTTTTGGGGCAATGAAGGGCAGCTGCCAGAGGAGGCCCCTGCAGGCGACCAGTAGAGTCACTCTTTTGGACCTTTAACTCCTGGCGCGATCCTATAGATTCCTGTTCCTGCTAACCCCTGTGAAGATACGTAGACAAGGTAGGCTAGAGGCAGTTACTTGTATAGGGGGAAGGGACCAGGGAGATTAGGTATATTACGTGTACGTTTACCCGCCACCATATTAGTTTATTCGATATTCGGTTTAAAAACGAAAATGCACCATTCGTGTTCGTTTTCATGTTCTCCCGAATATGAATGCCCAAGTCTAATGGAAACAAGGGGGAAAATGTAACCCCTGCAAGTCAATGTAAAATTACTGTCCCAATAATTATCCTAACCATTAAAATTACTATTAAGTTTCTAACCTGATATGTATATAAAGATTGTCCCTAATAGAATAGGGACATCAAGGGATATTAGAGGGTTGGTTAAAATCAGGAATATGTCATCAGCAAACTAGGTGATTCTATAGTTATGTTTTCCTACTCATATTCTGGATAAACACTTGTCTTTCTTGATCTAAAATGCCAAACGCTCATAAAGAAGGGGTGACACCCCTGTCCAGTTCAATCCTGTATAAATATAGGGTTTGTGCAATATCCTGATGTGCAAGCTGTTGCTGTGGGGTATGAATGGATGACCTTAAGGGTAGATTCAGATCCAAATACCATAATGATGTCAAATATGTTATTCCAATAACATCTTCTTCGTCTTTGTGTACATTTACCCACCACATTTACCCATATTCGGTATTCTGTTTGAACAACGAAAATGCACTAAATACGAATGCACAAGTCTAATGGAAACAAGGGTGAAAATGTAATAGGCCTATAATTATTACGTTTTCAGACATCTTTGAAGTTTTCCCTGTTTTTGACTAAGAATAATAAGAAAAAGTTGAAGGTTGCCTAAAAAAAACTATATTCTATTTATATTTTCATTTGATTTTAAATAGACCAAAATCTATTATTTAGCAACAACCAGATTATTTTATTCAATATTGTGAAACTAGATGATAACAGAAGGAAATTGATCAGTGCAGGGATAGTAGAATAGCTTGACAATTTACATGTTTGGGCCTAGTCACAAATGCATATATTAAAATCCCTGTTGTTCTGCATGATAATGATATACTTTACTACGTTAGTCGAGTACTTGCTATAAGAAGAACAATCTGTGCAGCTGTGGCTCCTACTTCTCTTATTCAGATAACTGTCCCAACATTGAAGTAGTTATTGGTGGTCTAGCACAGTGGTTCTCCACACAGTCTTCAAGTCACACCAATGGTACAGGGTTTATAAATCTCCCTTTCACAATGGGGTGATTAATGAATACTCACCTATTGATGTGCCATGAGGACTGGGTTAACCACTAGTGAAGTAGGTTAATGGAAAACAGGGTCTCTGATTAACTAGTTTTTGCTTCTGCTGCTCCCACAAGTGGCTTGCCTGATTTTCTGACAGTGTTGGTGTCACTGCTGAACTGCAATAGACTCGAAGGAGGAAGATGCAAGAGATGCAGCGCTGTTACATCCCTTGATGTAACTCTGATGCAATGTGGTAAAATAGTTGCCATAACAAGAAATGGAATGCTTTTTCTCATTGCACCACTCTTATCTTATTTAGAGGAGAATTGCTTAAAAAATAACTAACAAACACAAACATATTTCCTAACAGTGGTGGTGTCACTCGGAAAATGCATTCAATTATCTTTAAGATGTCATTTATCTTCTATATTTGTTTTACCAAAGGTAAATTTTTGTACAATGCTTTCATGTTGCTGGGCCTCGCATATGCTGCAATTATGTCCCCCCCACCCGGAATACTCATAGAATTAAAGGGAGCTTAAGTGTATTTATGATGTATTAAGAGTTATGAAATAATACTAATATAAACGCACATTAAGCTGTGTTTTATTTTTCTTTCTACTTTAATTTGAAAATTAAGTGACACACTGTCCGCTGTGTGTATAAACATTCTTCACATGAATCCACAGACTTGTCTGGAACATATTACACACAAGAAAGGCTTATCTGATTCATCAGGTTGGAAAAGGAAATGTCCAAAAACTGACGTAATCCTAGGGAAAAAAACATTAACTTTACTTTCTCATGCACTCAGGTACATCAGTAAATTTGAAAAATCTGACAAATTTTATTATACGACAGACATGTTAATTGAATATATCTTAGATGTAATGTAAGGAACTTTTACTTTACCAAGAGGGAGGGACACAGAGAGAGGAGTACTGGCACCTTCTGGTCTGAGGGGGGGCAGATAAAGCCAAATGGCCCTTCCAGCCCCCCAGTAACAAACACCCACGGGCACACAAATTTAAATGCACACTCTCACACTTACACACTAACATATTCACTCACACACACATAATTATGTTAACTCACATTAATGCTGACGCACACTTATGCATACACACAGACGCATACATATTCATGCTAACACATACACAATCAAACACACACTCTAACATACATACTCCTCTTTTTAACTGCCTTACCCCCTTACCTTGCCCAGAACCTTATTTTTAGCTGCTCATCCCTCGCTGTGTGAGCAGTCTTACTTTTAGCACAGGGTCACTTAACGTCATTTTAAGTGACCCACTGTGAATTTTGGACCAGCCCCGGTGATATGTGAATGGAACAGCCTGCCATCAGAAGTAGTTGAGGATAATACAATGAGGGAATTTAAACATACATCAGATAGGCGTAAAGCTATCCAAAATCTAAGACAAGACAGAGGACTGATTGAGGTCTTTCTCTAGATCAGGAAAAATGAGCAGACTAGATGTTTCTATGTGCAATATGCTCTATGATTTGTCATTATCTGTTGGTAAAATCACTTCAATTTGACAGTGAACACAAATTAAAGTCAATTTCTTTAAGTGCGTTATTTTGTATACAACAAATTGTGCCTTTTAATAGAACACCCCTCACATTTTTGGAAATATTTTATTATATCTTTTGTATGTGACAACACTGAAGAAATGACACTCTGCTACAATGTGAAGTAGTGAGTGTACAGCCTGTATAACAGTGTAAATTTGGTTTTCCCATCAAAATAACTCAACACACACCCATTAATGTCTAAACCTTGGCAACAAAAGTGTATACACCCGTATGTAGAAATGTGTAAATTGGGCCCAAAGTGTCAACATTTTGTGTGACCACCATTATTTTCCAGCACTACCTAAACCCTCTTGGGCATGGAGTTCACCAGAGCTTCACAGGTTACCACTGGAGTGCTCATCCACTCCTCCATGATTACATCACGGAGCTGGTGGATGTTAAGAGACCTTGCGCTCCCACACCTTCCGTTTGAGGATGCCCCACAGATGCTCAATATGGTTTAGTTCTGGAGACATGCTTGGCCAGTCTATCACCTTTACTCTCAGCTTCTTTAGCAAGGCAGTGGTTGTCTTGGAGGTGTGTTTGGGGTCGTTTTCATGTTGGAATACTGCCCTGCGGCCCAGTCTCCGAAGGGAGGGGGGTCATGCTCTGCTTCAGTATGTCATAGTACATGTTGGCATTCATGGTTCCCTCAATGAACTGTAGCTCCCCAGTGCTGCCAGCACTCATGCAGGCCCAGACCATGACACTTCCACCACTATGCTTGACTGTAGGCAAGACACACTAGTCTTTGTACTCCTCGTCTGGTTGCCGCCACACACTTGACACCATCTGAACCAAAAAAGTTTATCTTGGTCTCATTGAACTACAGGATATGGTTCCAGTAATCCATGTCCTTAGTCTGCTTGTCTTTAGCATACTGTTTGCAGGCTTTCTTGTGCATCATCTTTAGAAGAGGCTTCCTTCTCGGACGACAGCCAGGCAGACCAATTTGATGCAGTGTGCGGCGTATGGTCTGAGCACTGACAGGCTGACCCCCACCCTTTCAACCTCTGCAGCAATGCTGGCAGCACTTATACATCTATTTCCCAAGGACAACCTCTGCATATGGCGCTCAGCACGTGCACTCCATTTCTTTGGTAAGGCTTGTTCTGAGTGGAACCTGTCCAGTTTCAGGGTCTTGGCAATCTTCTTATAGGCTAGGCCATCTTTATGTAGAGCAACAATTCTTTTTCTCAGATCCTCAGAGAGTTCTTTGCCATGAGGTGCCATGTTGAACAGTACAGTGACTAGTATGAGAGAGTGTGAGAGCGATAACACCAAATTTAACATGCCTGCTCTCCATTCACACCTGATACCTTGTAACACGAGTTACGTGACACTGGGGAGGTGAAATGGCTAATTGGGCCCAATTTGGACATTTCCACTTAGGGGTGTACTCACTTGTGTTGCCAAGGTTTAGACATTAATGGCTGTGTGTTGAGTTATTTTGATGGAAAAACATAAATTACACTGTTATACAGGCTGTACACTTTATTATTACTGTTATACAGGCTGTATACTTTGCATTGTACCAGAGTGTCATTTCTTCAGTGTTGTCACATGAAAATATATATTAATGTGAAGGGTGTACTCACTTTTGTGAGATACTGTATTATCTTTTTGCAGTTTCTACCGCAACATATTTTGTCTCTTTTAGGTGTTGCATCAAGTATTATGTTCCATCCAAGCCTAAGAATTATAGAAAGTCTACATTTTTCAACAACAAAGCATATTTTACATTCATAAGATGAACAGAACACTGTGTGCAAAAACACTGATAGACCAAACTGCAAAACTGGCAGAATAAGTGCTAACGAATACCATGATTGATTGTGAATGGCACCTGTCTGTACATTTTGGCTACCTAGAAGGTTTTAACCAGTGTATGCCATCGAAACTTCCTTTTGTTTAAAAGATGAAGATGTTATACAATTTCATTGTTTGATTATAGGCACATATTCTTGGAAAACTATAGAACAATGAAAAATTGAATGCAACAAAAGTCATGGTAAAGAAATAACACAGTTGACAAACACCAGTATCCACACAGCTGTCAGAATAAAACACTGCAAAATAAAATATACTCATGTCCATACGAACATGCCTAAAATCCTATCCAATACAAAATGCTTAAGATTTCCAATGCACACTAAGAATTGAAGGTGAAGATTGTTTCCTGACATAATGAATCTGGTGGCTGTACATTGAAGGAATTTTGTCACTTTTGTGCCCACATAAGCATAGTAAATCTGTATAGCTATACAGATATAAAGGCTGATTGGCTAATATAATAGTTCCTCATCACTTGCCGTTTCTAGTAAGACCAATGTGTTCACTCTATATGTGAATCTATCACATTTTATTTCTCCAAAATTCTAATAATTATAATTGGTAGCTCACTTTTTAACTTTGGGCAACCTAAATTTAGAATTCTGCAAGAGGGCTTGATCTTTGTTATGGAGTTGTTATGCTAAATTTATACTAAATTACCCATTAATGTGAGGTAGGTTTCTGTAGAACCTCTAACCGAATCGTCACAGCTAAGATAAATACAGTTACCCTATATTATGTTCATCTTTAAGGGATTAAACAAAAATACATTTGAATGGCATACAATGGTTAAAAACTTCTAGGTAGCCAAAATGTACAGACAGATGCCATTCACAATCAATCAAGGTATTGGTTTGCCAGTTTTCCCATTATAATCGCAATAACATAGAGCCAAGCTAATGCCATTTACCGTTGAAATGCTTGCAGGGTTTTTTTTGCACACTATCCACACAGTGTTCTGTTCATCTTGTGAATGTAAAATAAGCTTTTTTGTTGAAAAATGCAGAATTTCTTAGACTACCAGGCAGTCGGGATGGAATTTAATACTTGATGCAACACCTAAAAGAGAAAAATGTTGCGCTAAGATAAGATTCTACATTTCTTTATGTTTGCACAATGAGATAAGTTGTAGAAACTGCAACAAGAAAATATGTTTTAGAGAAAAGTGGATGTCTGGATCGATTAATTTGAACTTATATCTCTGAATGTAATGTAGCACAGTAGAGTATATTCAGAAAAAAGCAGAGTTGTCAGCAGAGTTTGCAGGAGAAATAGCAGACTCTTTAGAGGCTCCACGACAAACAATTTCTCCGTATATATGGATATGCCTGAGGTAACGGCTGCCAGAAGACCCTGGCACCTCCACAGAATGCCTGCAATCCAATCAAATCACACGCCAAGGTAAGAAAAGAATTGTTTTTTATAATTTTTATAAAGTGTCAATGTATTTTCTGAATCAGTGGGAGGAAACAATCCCTTGCAGGAGGGTTGCGATTTCAACACCCTCACTTCAAAATGCATTATGAAGTGCAAACACTAGCACATTTATCTATCATAAAGAACCAAACCTCTTCTGCATAATGTATAGGTGAACCGGAAAAAATACTTTGAAGAAAATATCACAAAGCATTATACAGTAGCAGTGTGCCATGTAAAGCCCTTCATTTGAATCACTGAAGAATAGTTTATAATGTTTTAAATTATTTTTTTATATTCATAATGGTCTTCACTTTATAAAATAGAAGTTTATTGGTTTGTTTTTTTCTCATGACTTGATAAACCTTGACCCAGTCACATATCTGCCAGCAGCTCATGCAGGGAGTTAGTATAGGTTCTCTGTCCTTGCTGCATTATGACTACAGTTTTGGAAGTTTGATTGATTGTTCCCACGTTGCTGCATAGTTTTAGCTGATTAACCACATACAGTTTTTTGCCAATGTCTGGCTACTCTTTTTCTTTCTTTTTTTTTTTAACTTAGTGCTTTGCTGGCCGGATAACAAAAACAGATTTGAAGAAGTGGAATCAAATCTGGCAGCAATGGATTTAGTTCCAAATACATAGGTGATCGTACAATTTCATTTGACATAAAAAAAATCCTATTTGCTATGGAAAAAATGCATGACTTGTATTTATTTTCTCTTAAGGCCTCTTTGTGTCACCTTCTTTATGGTTTCTTTTGCAGTTATTCATTTCCCCTTCTCAATACTTTATTTAAAAGTAACACTCTAACAAGTTATGGCTGTAAAGCTATTGGCCGTTTTTTCCAAGAAGAAACCCCAGCATTGGACAGGTTAATAGCATCCTTACCAACATAGAATGAAAATATACATCCAATGAAGAAAGTAGGCCCTTTAAATCTTTCTCAGTAAAAGAACTTATTGTCCTTCTATTTGGCTTTGTGGTTTTTAACGATTTGTTTATGTATCTGAATGGTCTGAAAAGACAGATGTATTTTATGTAACTCTCTATGCAAGCTTTTTTCATTTCCTTTATAAATTACTTTCCCATATTTTTATGCCATTATGTTTTTAGAAAAAAAAATACCCAGGAGCCATTATTACTAGGCCACCAGGAACTGTATATAAAGCATGGATTTATAATAGTGCTAGTTCAGATAGACTGACATTTGCAGCCGTATTCTCAAGTGATATGATTAAAGAACGGCTAATAGGACCAAATACATTCCCAGGACTGAATTTTCCTTAGAAGCACACATCCTGACATCACCATGTGGAAATTTGGGATTGTACACTTAAAGACAATGTTTCAGAAAAACAGCCAATAGGTTCGGCTGACTAGTTGTCAACCCCGTGCAAATAAAATATTCATCAAATTTCCATTCATAGGCACTTGTCTACAGTGCCACTTTTTAGATGGGAGATAATTGGCATGGACAGTGTCATCTTTGCCGATTGCCAAAGTGTAAGGAAGAAAACAGTGCTACCAAGGTGGAGACTAAACACTGTTTAATTATAGGAAGAGTTAAGATGGTAAGTAGTTCATATTACTGTGGTAAACTTATATAAGGCTATATTTACTTTGTCCAACTTTTATAAGGCTAGACGGAAAGCTTATGGGCAGGGTTCTCAACTCTTGATGTATCTGTTTAATAAATAAATGGTAATATACACTCACTGGCCACTTTACTAGGTATATCTTGTTATTACCGGGACGGACCCCCTTTTGCCTTCAGAACTGCCTTCATTCTTTGTGGCATACTTTCTACAAGGTGCTGGAAACACATTCCTCAAAGATTTGGGTCCATATGGACATGATGGCATCATGCAGTTGCTGCAGATTTGCCAGCTGCACATCCATGATTCAAATCTCACATTCCACCACTGTGGATTCCATTGAAGTACAATTAGCTCATCGTCATGTTCAAGAAACCAGTTTGAGATGAAGTGAGCTTTGTGACACCTTTGGGATGTGGTGGAACGGGTCAGAAGTAGCCATCAGAAGATGTGTACACTGTGGTCATAAAGGGATGGGCATGGTCAGCCACAATACTCAGGTAGGCTGTCGCGTTTAAACAATACTGAATTGGTACTAATGAACGCCAAAGTCTGATCCTGCCATCTGAATGTTGCAGCTGGAATCAAGACTCATCAGACCTGACAATGTTCTTCCAGTCTAAAATTGTCCAATTTTGGTGAACCTGTGCGAATTGTATCCTCAGTTTCCTGTTCTTAGCTGACAGGAGTGTCACCCGGTGTGGTCTTCTGCTGCTCTAGCCCATCTGCTTCCAGGTTCTACGTGTTGTGCGTATTCTGCATACCTTTGTTGTAACGAGGGGTTATTTGAGTTACTGTTGCCTTTCTGTCATCTCGAACCAGTCTGCCCATTCTCCTCTGACCTCTGACATCAACAAGGCATTTTTGTCCACACAACTGCCACTCACCGGATATTTTCGCTTTTTCTGACCATTCTCTGTAAACCCTAGAGATGGTTGTGTGTGAAAATCCCAGTAGATCAGCAGTTTCTGAAATACTCAGACCAGCCTGTCTGGCACCAACAACCATGCCACATTCAAATTCACTTAAATCAGTGAAACATATCACTATTACTATTAATATCACCACAAAAACTGCGACAGGGGCTTCATGGAATGGGTTTCTATGGGGGAGCAGCTGCATACAAGCTGCACATCACCAAGCACAATGCCAAGCGTCGGATCAAGTGGTGTAAAATACACCGCCAGTGGACTCTGGAGTGGAGAATCACACTTCTCTGGCACTTTGATGAGTGATTCTGGCTTTGGTGGATGTCAGGAGAACATTACCTGCCTGACTGCATTGTGCCAACTGTAAAGTTTGATAGAGGAGAGATAATGGTAAGGGGCTATATTTCAGTGTTTAGGCTCCTTACTTCCAGTGAAGGGAAATCTTAATGCTTCAGCATACCAAGACATTTTGGACAATGCTATTCTTCCAACTTTGTGGGAGAAGTTTGGGGAAGGCCCATTTCTATTCCAGCATGTCCATTGCACAAAGCATGGATCATAAAAACATAGTTGGATGAGTTTAGTGTGGAAGAACTTGACCAGCCCATATGGAGTCCTTATGTCAACCCAATTTACCTCATTTGGGATGATTTGGAACAGACATTGCAAGCCAGGCCTTCTTGTCCAACATCAGTGCCTGACCTCACAAGTGATTTACTGGATGAATGGGCAGATAATCCTACAGAAATACTCTAAAATCTTGTGGAAAGCCTTCCCAGAAGAGTGGGAACTGGGGTGGCAATGGGGGGGGGGATTTCATAATGCCTATGTATTTAGAATGCAATATCATAAAAGTTCACTGACATAACACACTAATTTTCCTACTTTGCTAGTTAATCAGGAAGCAGCAATCTAAAATGTACACTGGGAACAGATCAGTGGCTTGTGAATATTATGCAGAAAACTAAACTACAGTCCAAATACATAAATGGCAAAACAATTACCATTTGTGCAGAATCTGGCAGGGAGTTCTATATGATTCATATGTACCCCACCTCTGTGTCTCCTTGCAATATATTCAACAGAAAATGGCACACAAAAATTGGTGTACCAGACTCGTAATTCACACAGCATGAATCAATAAATGCATGCGGTAGACATATGTCCTGTAGTTATATTCAAAGAAAATAATTCCAGACATAGAAATCTTCCTCACACAAGGTTTATGGATGTGCACCACAGGTGCTGAAGTCGGGGCCAAACTGGCTTCCAGAACTCTGAATATGGAAACCATAGGGAAATTGCACTTTATCTTTGATTTATGTTACAAATGGAGCAAATCGGTTATTTTCATATGTTAGGGATTTAAGTATGGAACCCTCTGAGAGCACTATAACTGTAAGTTTAAATAAGGGTAAGTTATTGACTGCTGTACCTGGAAGGATGCTAATCAGTCTATGTGTATTTTCAAAGCCTATTTATAGTATAATTTATGACCAATCATCCCTATTGAATTTAAAGGTGTCACAGACAGTTTGGACTGAATTCAAGTGGCAAGGCCACTGTAACATTTGTTTTTCATAAAATCAAGAACACAGGCTAATAGATAGATTACTCCAGCACTATAGCAACAACACCACCAAACCACATCATTTTGCATCATTTTGTCTCTAATAGGGAACGTATGAGAGAGAACCACCAAATTATTTATATTGACCAAAAGTGCCCCTTCTGTTTACCTCCTTTTAAAGGCTAAACATATCCCTCCCACAGTTGAGCCCTTCTGAGGAGGGAATGATGCTCCACAGTTTTCTATTAACTTAAATATCACATTAACAGCAAACAATATAGAGCAGACTAAAATTAAATTGATCGTGCTGTTTAAAACCATTGAGTCAAAACAACTGTTACATGTTATATAAAAGTATTTCTAGAGAAGAACAGCTGTTTTACCTTGTTGAGCGGACCTTTCCTTTTTAAACAGTATGCTCACAAGGCAGTGCTTAAAACGATTCTTTGTGTATGTGCATGTACAGTAACTCATATTACAGTAGATGCATTTGCAAGCAATAGTGCCTTACAAGATTCAATGTTATTAATACACCCATCTTTTTTAAAAGTGTATTTACTATCTCCAATTTACTAACGTAACTATAACTTTTTGTCTTTCAGGGTTGCTGTTTAGGCTGAAGCAAGATAGGTTCTTGACTTGGGCCCTGCAGTGCTGTTTGCTTTCATGTTCGTGGTCGCTCCAGATCTGAGTGAAGAGGAGCCATGAAATATTATGTCATATCTTAACTATTTTTGCAATGAAAGTCCCCTGTTTTTTTTGTGAAGCTGTATACTACTTGACATCCAATTCGATGTGTATGCAATCTAGGTTCAATTAGGTAAAGCTCGATATGTTATTTATAGATGAAGCTTAGCCAACAAGATATACTCACACTTTCCTTGGCCTGAGCATTAGAAACAGCCTTCCCAGTAGGTCTATCTGCAATAATTAACCATCTGTTTTGACTGGTGCATTCTGCCTAATGAAACCATGAACGAAAAAGTGAAAGTGTACACCTCACCTTGAATATGCAATGCAATTTTGGGCAAAGTTTTTAAGAAGGACATTATAGAGCTGGAGAAAGTGCAGAAGCAGGTGTCAAGAACCACGGGGATTCAAATCCATAACATTGTGGCTTCTAGGTAAATCACTTATCCACTACTCTACCAGGTGGATCTTGGGTTGCAGACTCCTTCTGCCTCTCCTTGGACCATGTTGTTCCCTCATGCTCTTTAAACACCTGCCCCTCGTTTAGTCAATTGAGGCTCAATATAAACCAGGCATCATCCTAGCCTCATTGCTAGAGCATTGTGTTCCTGGCCCTGTATACTGAGCTACTGCTTCTCTGCATATGATCTGTTTTTTCTGTGTATGACTCTTGGCTACTTCAACGATACGGATTTGTGTACCAGACCCCGCCGTGTCCCAGACATACCTACCTGTCCGGCTGCTTCCAAGCCATGTGCCCTGCCTGAGGGCTTCCAAGCCATGTGCCCTGCCTGAGGGCTTCCAAGCCATGCGCCCTGCCTGAGGGCTTCCAAGCCATGCGCCCTTCCAGTGGGCTTCCAAGCCGTGTGCCCTGCCAGTGGGCTTCCAAGCCATGTGCCCTGCCAGTGGGCTTCCAAGCCGTGTGCCCTGCCAGTGGGCTTCCAGTTTTCTGCCTGTTTTTATCCTGCTCATTCTCTGAACACCTATAGATGGTGCCCAAGCGAAAATCTAAAGCTAAAGTAGAGCACAGCCTTGAACTGGACACATCAACCTGCCTACAGCCATGTTTTGAACCTGCCCCTGCATTGAGACTCCTACCTGATCCAGCACCCAGTGCCCTGACAGCAGGCTACAAATAATTTTAGTTATGGATAAAGACTAGAAAAACTGAATCATATTGTACAAATACATGCAAGGTCAGTATAAACAGCTCTCTAGTGATCAAGTCACCAAGAGGTCTCTACAAAAGATACAGGGTCATCAGTTGTGACTCAAGGAAAGGAGATTTCAGCATCAGCATAGGAAAGGGTTCTTCACAGTAAGAACAATAACAATATGGAATTCTCTGCCTGAGGATGTTGTATTATGTGGTTATTTTTAAGATGCTTTTCTGGTTAAGCATAACATAAAGGGCTACAACTGTTAAAAGGACAATAGTATTAGTGGGTTGATCCAGGGAGTAATCTGATTTTACAAGCCCTATTTAATTGTTCCTGTTTTGTTTCACGCAAGCTGACGTAAAATACCTTATGTCAATAAACTAGTTCAGATCCCGAAATAACTCAATACCAAAACACACTCTGAAAGAACAGTTTAGTGCATCAAAGACAACAATAGAACATATACTTAGCTTTGGGATATTTCAGCAACGTGTCAGCTTCAGCCAACACCCACGATCAAGAGTGTACATAACAGGTGGACAAAACCTTGGATAAAACCTTGTAGTTCCATGTTCCAGCAAAGGGACATGTCTTTTTATTACTCTAAGAACAGGGCGGTGACAGCACATCCTTATCCGAATTAACAGTGGTCTGAGATCCAACAAGCACAATAAGCAAAATACTTTTGCATTCGGATTCGTAGGAATTGCAGACTTAATGAAATTTGCTGAATCACTGAAAACAGCCCAGACCCCCCCCCCCAAAAAAGGATGGAAAAAAAACAAAAAAAAAAAGCCAAATTTTCACCCAGAATTCTCTGCTTCTTTCACTCCCATGACCTCATGCTGCTCCCTCAGGATAACCCCAATATAGTGTCTCTTTGTCGGATGAGCAGTGCTGGCCATAGAACTGTATGGAGGAGATGGGCTGTCTGGTATTTGATGGGATTATACACCTGATCTAAATATGCTTGTGTGTGTAAATCTGTGCTTTTCCCAATAAACCGAGTTCTGTTTGCACTCTACACGAAGTCTTGACTAGTGCTTGGGTGAACACAAGAGGTTAATCCCTTGACCAATTGAGCTGTCAGCGGCAAGGATGTTCTCTACGACAGAGCTAGTCAGTCAGAGTATGTGTCTCAGTCACAGGAGGTCCAGGGAGAGGATGTCACCAGAAGCGTCACTATTTTGCCCTAAGATAACCCCCAACATGGGGGTGTGGGTAGCGGATGTCACTGGATATATCTAGTGATAGTGATATATCTGTGATTGGAGGGTCATGGAAGAGGATGTCACCTGAAGCTCCACCATTTTTCCCTACGATAACCTTGTGTGAACTTCAATTGGGGGAGAGGACATCACCAGAAGCGTCTCTAACATGGTAGCAGTTCGCCAGAAGGTTACGTCTGCGGATATGCAAATGAAGAAAGAAGAGAGAGGAGAACAAGAAGATGTGAGACATGGAAGCAGAGCTGCAAGACACAGCAGATGTGGTTGGCATATAAATTATGGAGACATTCAGAGAGCATAAGATAAAATGAGACTGTGAGAGAGTAAATGTGGGCATTAGATAACAAATTTTGTTTCCGAATCTAAAAGGCCTCAATTTTTCATCCAAAACAAATGGGCAGGAGGTGGAATTCGTTGTCCGAAAACAAATGGGACAA
Organism: Spea bombifrons; assembly: GCF_027358695.1. Lineage (NCBI taxonomy): Eukaryota > Metazoa > Chordata > Amphibia > Anura > Pelobatidae > Spea > Spea bombifrons. The sequence goes on along the minus strand of NC_071089.1, from coordinate 47,071,978 downwards.
ATATGAACTAAAAAATGTGTCTGAATTGTTTTTAGCCCATTTGCACGTCTATTATGCATATACTATACTATATATTATGCTTATGTCACTATGACGTGTGCCAAAAACAGTAAAGCAAGGAGAAAGATAAGGTACAGTACAGGAAGGAGAACAGCAGCATGAACACTAAGGAGCCATAGAAAAAATAACTCCCATCACAATGGTTTAATAAAAAAAAATATTTATCTAGGATGTAGGTTGTAGGACTATGCAGGTTACCTTCCTAGATAAAAGATGACCTTATATGATCATGTCCCATCAAAACACGGAGTTAAGATGCTAACTCGACTGAACGGGTGGTACAGAAGTTGTAGAGGCTAACACAGTGAGGGAATTAAAAAAATGATATGATGTCGTTACATCAGGTAAAATGGGCAGACAAGATTGGCAGAATTGTTTCTGTCTGCCGTCAAATGCAATGCTTCTGCTTCTAATGTGATACAAGCATAAGGGTGTAAATCATGCAGGATAACATGCTTGCTTATACTCAAATATAAGGAACATAATTCAAATATGTTAAACAAGAGCAAAGAGGTGATAAAACTCTTCTAGTAAAAAAAAAGTTACAAAGGTTATAATAGGTATCACTGCCACTGTGTGTAATATAATAATGTTTACCAAAGTTTGTGAGCATGGGCAAGATCTTTTTATCAGCAGCAAGTGACAGCAGTGTGTATGTTATGTATGTCTGCAGTGTGTGTGCATGAATGCATGAAAGTTTTTAACGTGTGTGTATGTGTGTAGTGCCTGTGTGTATTAACACATATCTATAAGAAATTTATAGACATGACAATCACACTGGCAACAGTCAATAGCGACTCAATAGATCTTGATGAGATCTTTAACCATCACAAAAATCAAAGCCTAAAAACTGCATGTTTGCTCTCCATAAAAAATAATCACAGTATACTTGTATAGATCTGCCAGTGTTTAAAAATGGAAAACCCCATGCACGTGCACTACCTTATGCTAGGTTGTGAACATTTTATACTCCAGGTATGGCCAAATTGGAGGTGGGCTTTTTTTTAATTTTTTTTTTAATTTATTGATACAGAATTGGTTATGGTAATATGGATAAGATACCATATGATTCATCCAGATAAACTCACCGAAAATTAAACAACAAAAAAAAGGAAAAAATTGTGGGCTTAATGACAAACTGTCAATTAATTGAAGACACTTTCTATGGTTTAAACATATAGCATTTGTTTTATTTGCTTCAATGAATATGCGACTATGAGGTAATTGTATTTCATACATCCTGAGCTTGGCTGCAGATCAGTAAGTCAAACATCTAGCTCGCCAATGTATTTTTGGAACGTAAAAAAAAATTTAAATATGTAAAATGTCTTTAGTACCATCTTAAATGCCTTCTCTTCTTCATTTTAGTTTGCGCATTTTAGTTGATTCCACTGAAACAGTTTCTGGATGTGATCATCTATCCAGTCCCTGGGGCACAACATATTATCAATTTAAACTTTATGATTAATACACTATAGATTCATTTTACGCCCTTTAAAAGTCCTTTGGGCATTAAAAAGATGATTCTGTGTTTTAGAACAAGCTCATAAAAATGTATTGGCAATTCTGATTACATACACAGATGTTGTGCTTTTAAGAATCAATTCCCCCTGTTGATTTTTGAAGTCCTCTTAAGGTATAGTGAAATTAAATAACCATTCCTATGGGTGTCAGGCCAGATCATAGTTTCAAACGACAGACTATCATAAAGATTAAGGATTAGCCGTGCAATCCTACATCAAAACGGTAATGTGTTTAAAATGTTATGTAGACCAAAGCTACTTAGTGGTAGTGGTAGTTATATTGTCAAACATTTATGAAACTAATATATGTATTTTTATGTCCTGTTTGAATTAATAATTTTTGGACTAAATTTCATAAATAAAAGTGAGTTGGCTTTAGTGAATTTGCAAATTGGTCATTTGCAAACTCTCATTTTTGCCAACTTGCAATCACTCCCTGAAAATTCCGGTTAAGTTTGAAAAGTAGCATAAATGTGTGTTATACTAAAGAGAGTTTACGTTTATGCCTAACCTGTTTCATTTGATCGAATGCCACAATTCATTAGGGTCTGACTGAAATGTTAAGATACATCTTGTAGCGTTGTAAGGAACAAAACCTTAAACATCAAGTTGTACAATGCATATACACATGAAAGCCTACTGCAGAGACCAGTGAATGCTATCTCTATATCTTTCCTCCTTACTCATACACTTAAATACATGACTGTCATAACTCATACATTTGTATGTCACTTATTTTGAACATTTTTAAGGAGTGTCCAGTAAATTTGCCTCAGCTGTTATGTATATAGTCAAGAGCTGAGCTTAAAATGTCCTCTAAACTCTCAGTACGAGAAACAGTCACATACGAGTGCCCTGACAGATGTTATAAAGGTCTTGGTGTTAAGTGCCTTTTTCAGGATATTAAACTAACATTACAACAAGTGAAAAAAATGAATTGTCACTGACATTATGTCAGCTTATTTGAAGACCCTCTTTGTTTCATTTTGCAGTCTGGGAATCATTACATGCCAGAGATCAATATTCTCCACTGTGCTGGAATTCATATAATGATTTCCAATAAAACCTATTTAGACTGTTCTGGCTAGAGGACAGAGACAAGCCGCAAAACATAATGCACTTAACCTGCTTTTTTAAAGACCTGAATAATGGAAGAGAGATCTAGCGATAAGAAAAGAAAGAACATTTTGGAAATAGCCAATCCGTTTAGTTAATGGTTGTAAACGGACACTCCTAATGAAATAAAAATGTCTGTGTGCAAGTGCGCATATTTTTTAGCAGCAACAAACTTACTTTATAATGCGTGCTAGACAACACACTGACAATTTTATGTTGGATATTCTGTGGCTTTCAGAGTATTTACAGCATATAAATATTGTATACATAATTTACTACTGTTATTTTGTATTATTGTGACATATCTTGATGGTGTTTCAAGTACCCATTGCTCCAAGCTAAAAATGTATTTAATTCTTTGAAGATGATAATAGCACAATTGAAAATGGTAGTAGGGAAATACCAGCACATTTATTATTATTTTACCAATGATTTTTCATACAGCTTATATTGCTGTATATTCTGCCCATGTAGACCTTTTTCCTAATTAGTACCCACAAAAACTTTTGAAGGAGGATTTATCCCTAATTTATTCCCTGGCCAAACCCCTTTTGTAGTAAAATTGATTGACAGTTGTAATAAGTAGGGATTAACAGGACACATTGTATTGAGAGACACACAGAAAGGCAGTAAGTGCATTAATGTAAATACATGTTGTACTTTGAAGTGGGAAACCAACCAAAAGGTGGAAAAAGGGAATAGGCAATCAATCAGTATATTGGAACAACCTTAATAGAGACCTTGCACACAAAGATATAGTGTTAACCTGGACTTAGAGGAGCATAAAGTAGTTGCTTAGCCCTGTCGTCTTCCAAAGTAAAATTGTACACATTGTTCCCATCAAAAAGGCAAATGCAAAATGGTATAACAATATTTAAATACCTTTTGGATGCAGCAGTACTGGACCTACATGTACCTACATGGATCAAAAAGTACCAAGGCTTCACAATGTCGCATGACCTCAAGATGTGTCAGAACAATGAAAGGTAATAACCTTATGCAAATGGACCAAAAACATTTTTTTTGTTTCATTTTCGGTGTATTTGTTTTTGAACAAAAATTTTGGAGGGCTTTCCCCATTCAGACAAGAAATTCATGTCACTCACTCATTCACACAGTCTCATAGTCTTCATACCTTTACCACTGACTGCCCCATGTCCTGTCTCCTTTCCTGCAGCTCTGTTACCTTTAGATAGAAGAAAGAGAGATGTAGAGTCTATCCTGCATCCCTAACAAACTTGATGCTTGATGCAAACAGAGCTCTGTTACACTCAATACATCATTCCACTTTCACCTTTTAGGACTAACAGGAATCAAGGGTATAACAAATTCAGATTCTCTAGATTAACTATTTTATTATTAGATCAAAGACTATAGTTAAAAAAATAAAACATGAATAATATACTATTTCCATTGTAAGTATATTTTAATTTCTTGTTACGTGTTAAGTAGATGCATTTATAAAAGTAATGATTAACGTATCAGTGCACTTCTGCAAAAGAGCGGAGCATTTAACCAATACTTGTGTGACAGTGGGAATTTAAATAAATTAATCTTGTGGGTGATTACGTCTGAATTCTTCTGCAGGTGTACTTTTAAAAAGGCATGTGCAAAGCAGACGACATCAAAATGTAAAGGGACCACACAGCTATGACATGCATTAATGTCCCTGTTATTAATTTTACCCTCATTGAAACTAAGAACATTGGTCCTTGTCATGTTCATCCCTTTCTCTTATAGTCTTTTACTGTTGTCACTGAGCTATACAGTGGAGGCTCCTCCATGGGAGCACATGCGCACGTTAACTCCCAAGAGCAAAAGAAAAAAAAAAAAAAGCAAAATAGTTCTTTCTTCTATCGCACTGCTGCAGCGCACGTGCCATAGAAGTAAGACCCTATTTGCTTAATTGCTGCCAGAACCTTGCTTACATTACAAACCGCTGGCTGAGCCGCCCATTTAATAAATTTAAACATTTAGTGGCAAGTTCTGTGGTTGCTCCATTTTTTTATTGTGACATCAGAAATAAATATTACAGTATAGAGCTTGTCAATGCTTAGGCTCCAGGTTGCCATCGCCAGAGTAAACTTTTGCACAAGGTCCAAAAATTCAGACACATTTTTTGTTTGGCTTTAAGCTCATTCGTTCTTGGACAACAATTCTGTTTCCTGTCTTTTTCAGGAATACAATTTGTTGCCCAGAAGCATCTCTCTCTGAGTCCTCCAGCCCTCTCTGTGCCCCCCTCACATGCTCACTTATCTTCTTTAGCTGTTTTCTGGTCTCCTCTGATCTTGCTCTGCAGATGTGGAAACCATGTTGACATGAAGGGGGAGCAAGAGAGAGGAGGGGGTCAATATGTGAGACAGTGCCATGCTGCTAAGAGAAAAATGACAGAGGGAGAGGAAGGAGCATGTGATTCACACACAGTGCCTGCAATAGAAACTGCTTTAAATTATTATATAATCCTTGCATGTCTGTTGAGGTAACTTAATCCATAGCTTTCCTTACAGACACTGAAATGGTTAATTGTCATTTGCATATTAATTATGCATCTCCTGAGATTTGTACTTTTTAATGTAATGAAGTCCTACATAATGTAAAGAAGACTTACTTTAATGAGACTGTGGGGGATATGTGGCACAGCCTCCCAGAAGACTTTGAAGTCCACAGAACTCCTGAGATTTGTATCTTTATTTAAACAAAATGAGATAAAGTGTTAATGTGAGGAATATTTACTTTATAAATAAGAAGCTTAAAGTCCACAAAACCTTTAAAACCGGTCTATTTATGTAATGTAATAAATTCTTACTTTATGTAAGGACATTTTACGTCTCACTCCCATTCTTTAAATATTTTCTTCTCTGCTGACCACTTTCGCTTCAGGAAACCACTCAGCAAACCACTTTTGTATCTTCTTCATTTATCTTCTCCCTTCTCTTCTGTCTTCAATCTGCTATATTCAATCTTCTTTCTTTGTCTGCATCCCAGCCCCGGCAGGAACTTCCACCAATATGACGGTTCTTTCAATGTTGTCCTCTCCCTGATCCTCCAGGCACTGGAAGCGCTGTCATTTTGGCCAATGTTCTCACCATGCGGACGAAGATAGAAGACTGAAGATAGCAGATTGAAGATAGAAGACAGGAGAGAAGGGAGAAGGAAAAAGATGAAAAGAATAAGATGCAGAAGTGGAAGTGGTTGGCAAAGAAGGTAGGAAAACATTTAGAGAGCGTCAGAGAGAGAGTGAACGAGAATGAGAGTGCGTGTGAATGTGGGCCCATAAAAATGTGGATAAAAATTCAGCTTTTTTCTTTGTTTTCGTCTGATTCTTTTTTGTGGCTTCATACAAATCGACAAATTTAAGTAAATTTGTAATTCATACAAATCCGAATGCACAGGTCTATTTTAGCGTGACTTGAGATAGGATTTTTTTCAGCTAAGATATGTCTGGTATTGCAATGTTTAACTGCAGCCTTTTTTCTTCTGCTGTATGTAACCTTTTGCACCCTGTCCTTAATTGTTTTCTGGGCAGCTAAAACTTAAAAAGCAGTACCTGTTAGAATTATTGGACTCTGAATGGTACCCACTTTGAACCTTGACCACATTTTCTGGAAATGCTGCCGAAAAAGGTTATAATAGCTTGTTTAAGCCTGCCTAATCTGATAAAAAGTAACATCTTGTAATTACTGTCAACCATCCTAGTGCGCGAGGGGGAGAGATGACTCATCTACAGCAGGCAAAAAAATGAAACTTAACGAAATTTCGGTGGTGTTGCCATTTCGGTGGTGTTGCCATCATCATCAGAGATTTGTAAGAATGCATGAAAATTGACAACTGAATTATCTGCTTTATAATGCATTAACACACTACATGTTACAGCTTACATATGCTATAACAGTGATGGTAAACTGAAATATAAGAAATAATTAGCAAGAGGTACGGAATTCATGTGCTGTAATACAATGCAATATAATTAGTTATACACATAAATACATATGGTATATATCTATGCAGGCAGCATACTGGCACTACCTTGCTCTTTACAACTGTTCCTAAATATCACATCTTACTTAAAACGTCTTACATAAAATAGCTCTGGCTTTTTTGTTAATTCTGTCTTGCAGACAGGAAGGCCCTCTCCATGTGTGCAGTGACTGAAGTGCTGTGGTTAAAATGGTTTTCCCTGGATCTCCCTCACAGCCAACAGTTGTCTGATTTCAATCAGTAGCAACTCTCACCACATGTCCAGCCATCAATCTTCCACAGGCCATGGGTGAATGTGTCACAGCATGGCGTACGTTCAAGGAAAAAAATAGAGTCCTTTCAGACTTTCCCTCTTCCTTCAATAATAACTGTTTCTGTGATTAGTTACTTTCGCAAAATAAATCCTACACAGAAATGAGGTTTGCTATACTGGTGAATAAGACTATTACATTTTAGGATTGCTTGTATTATTGTAGATTCAGTTTGTCTATATATGGCTGTCTATTTATTATAGGTTTGCAATGACTAGCTTGGGATATAGTAATAAATAGCATTATAAATATTTTTATATGTTTACATATTGTAGGGGACAGCTCACACATGGGGGCGGCAATGACAGTATTTCACACAGGTTTCAAAAGTCAAGCGTGTTTATTTAGATGCTGTAGGCACAGAGCACCTTGAAAATAAAACAAAAACTCTAAGCCTGTCCGGCTCTAACTAAACATTCGGATACCTCTCTACAAGCCTACGGTCTGGCACAAAGCAAAGTAACAGGTTGTCCATGGGTAAAACCTCATACCTGGTGGGCTGCAGTACCCACCCAACAGCCCTCTCTTTTAAGGCTTCCTCCCCAGTAATGAGCATAGGAACCCTCACCTGAGGGCACCCGGGGTTGCTACCATGCCTGGCTGAGGAAACCAGGTGAGATATATATCCCATCAACCACTCTCCCATACACTTTACCACGATATATATATTGTAGATATTTAAAAGAAAAACATAAGAAATTATTGCATTAACAATCTAAACACATTTTAAAGCATTATCAATACCAAAACAATCATGCTCTGTATTTCCATGCAAAATCTTCCAAATATATGTATTTTGTTTTGTTGTACAGATGACTTCTCATCTTCTGCAGAAAATCATCACCTTCTTCACAAAAACAGGACCATCTAAGCGCTTGCGCTTATGCTCCTCTGTCAGCTGCTTAGGCACCCACCTGGCACACACTTTACTGAACTTAAGGCTGTCATGATTCAGGGCATAGGCAGATCCAACACTCACATTCAGCTTTTCTGCAACCTCTTCAACTGTTATTCTTCTGTTTTTTTGCGAATCGATTCCATGGTTCTTTCTTCATTCATCGTGGTCAGGGATGTAGCTGGACGTCCGGAGCTCTCTGCGTCCGTCACACCAGTAGGGCCATTTTCAAACTTTTCAATCCACTCATAGACAACTCTACGAGAGACAACTTTATCCCCATACTGAGTACACATGCGAAAATGAATTTGTGCCCACAAAAACCGAATGACAGAACGCTGTTCCTCTTTGGTGCAATTTTTAAGTTTCGCAGCCATCTTCCCCCCAGGGTGAAAACTCTTATACTAAACTGCAAGGGCAGCCAGCTTGCCAGACAGAACTAGTCACACGACACGCTAAGACACAACCAATTACTACTCCTTCTGCCTTCATCGTTTCCAATGAAAATATAAAAGTATGGAAACTTTTTGACCGTCCCTCGTAGAACAGACAGACACCATATATGTACGCTTTACACTCATGCATAGAGTTCTAGAGTGCAATGCTGATCACTGTAGAAGTTAATAGGCTGATGTAGAACAGTTTGTAAGGTGAAGTATTATGAACCTAATAAAAAAACAGACAAAAATCAAAAAATTGTTTCACAGGCGGTACATTGCCATCTAGAACAAAATTCTAGAGATAGTTTCCAGAAACCTGCCACGTATCACACATACTGACAAAAATACAGTTTCGGATACATATAATCGTATAGCATACGTGAGGGCCAATCATTTTTCATATTCATCATATTTTATGAAGCGCATTACGAATGGTGGCTTGCCAAATCTGCAAAATTGAAGCATGCTTGCTTAGAGGCTTATTATCTTGCAGCTGTTTCCAAAAGAATGGTAATGTGCTTGAACTGTTGAAACCGTAAGCACTCTTTACAAATGTGTGAACTAGAATTATATTGAAGGCAGAGAACATGATACAATAGTAGAGACATCATGGATTTGCTAGCAAAATTCCAAAATCACAAACCTATCCTGTTGTAATGGGTATATAATGTATAGATAGGACAGGATCCCTTAGGGCAGGATAGGATGATGACATCCAGAAGCCATGGATAAGAATGTCTGGACCGAGAATGCAGAAGATTGAGAGCAAAGTCAAATGTAGCCGGTTCAAAACCAGAAGTACATGAATATAAAGCCAAATTGGTAGACAGGAATCAAGGTGAGGGCAAGCCAGGTAAAAAATTGGATAAATCACCAAAATAATGCAGGAACACAATGTAGATGCTACACCAACCCAAGGCGAAGTGCAAATATTGTGTTAATATAGGATGTCACAGCTGAAAACAAGGTGATTCCAGGTCACACAGCGTGATTTAAGGGCATTTGATGTCATATGTCCACATATGCCTTACCAGAGAACAGACGTGTGTCCCGTTCATGCGCAAGCAGACGTGTGATGCTTGTGTGACCTGGCAGGCAGGAATGCAGCCTATCACTCAGTCGAGTGCAGAGTGGAGTAGCGGAGTTGGAGCCTGCTACCTCAGAGGGAACTGGACGGTGGTTCCCTGCAAGGAACAAAGTCAATCTTTAAAGGGTATAAGTTTAAGCATGCCAGTGTTGGCCCTTCTTAATGAACCATGAAGAATGGGAGCTTAGCCCACACAGCTGTCTTGTAAACTCTCCTGCCAACTCTCCTCTTAGTGAATAAACTTTGCAATCTCTCTGTTTTAACTATTTATTATACAGGACCAGTTTCCTGCGGCAGCCCACTGGGGTTTCACCTTCATACTGGATAGTGAAGCCTGCATTTTCCTGCAAACTCTACTGAAAACTCTGCCTTTGGCAAATAAACTCCAGTGTTGTGTTTTATAAGATAAGAATAAATAATTGTGTCTTGAAAAGCCACGTAAAGATTGAAATGATACAAATATTTTATGTTTCTTCTAACTGAAGCTAAATTATGCAACTGTTGCATTTAAATATGTTTATGTTAACACATTTTATTAAATTATTTTTTTGGTAGGAAACAGAAAATTAATTAATTAGTTAATGTGTTCTTTAATACGAATGCAGTGCCACATATTTGGAAATTATCCAAAGAAGAAAAAAAGATACTGCTGTCAGTGGTTTAAGCAGCCACTTTTTCAGAAAAAGGAAAATTTGTTACAAATGACTCCTTTAACATATGTTATTAATTTGACTGGATTGGCTATTTGCCTGCCCAACTTTAGTACCAGTCTGATTGCTCTAACTTGAAACTAGAAGGCCTCCTAAGGTCATTAAGTAAAACGGACATAAACATTTTGAGCTTAACTGTTTTCTCGCAGTAAGACACCTTAAGCACTTTATTTAATGTTTTGGCCAGTTTCTCAGTTATAATTAGAAGAGTTCTAGCCAAGGGTGGAGCTTTGTATATAAAAAGCAAACATGATAGGCTTTTGCAGATGAAATAAATGTAATTTGCTAGTACGCATTCCCTTCAAATAAAAACATATTCCTACAAGAGATGTGATTGGTTTCCCAAATCAACAGCAAATAAAAAAGTGTATATTTAACAAGAAATTATAAAAATTATAGCAAGTTCAATATTATTAATGGAACAGAAAACTTTAAAGCTGCAATGATTAAAACAAAGTACTGGATTCTGATATTGGATTCTGTATTATAATTTGCCTTTTATTTAACAGTTAGTAAAACCAAAACGTTATAGCGATTAAATCTTTAGTAAATAGTTTTCATTGCTTTTATTGCCCTGGCCCCTGTTAAAATTATTTTATCACAAATTGAAATGATATAGCTTATAGTTTACCTGTAGGAGTGACAAACAAACAGACAAGCAAAACATAGGCTGTTATTTATAAAGTCCTTTTCATTTACATTCATTTATGTGTATTAAGATTTGATAGAAGTATCCAGGACATTCTTGTAAGATATCTCAAAGATAGGTCCTAGCAAGTTTTTCCATTTACAAATTGAAGGCAAATGTATTTAACAAACACTAAATTCAAGTAAACCTAAGAGTAATTATCAATATATTATGTATTAATAATAAATTAATATACAGTCATGTGAAAATATACTACACCCTCTTTACATTCTATGGTTATACAAATCAGGACATTATAACAATCATCTGTTCCTTAGCATGTCTAAAAATTAGGTAAAAGCATGACATATTACACCGTGTCATGATTTATTAAAAAAAAATAAAACCAAAATGGAGAAGCAAGTGAAAAAGAAACTGCTTTTTTCAGGGTTTTTTTATTTTTATTTGAGAATGTGTTTTTATACTTAAACTTTGCTTTAACTGGAATTTATTGTCATTACCTATGCATTGTTTAATTTTAGACACCAAATAGTTCACCTTTTGCCAATCATCCATTTGACATAAAAAAGAAGAAATAACTATGCCCACAAGAAAGCAGGTAATATTTTTCATTTTTTCTTTCCTGCAATGGCACACACAGGTGAATATAGAGATAATCTAAGGCAGGCTTGCTAGTCTTAAAAAAATATTAACAGTCAATTTATTACTACAGCAGATACACTTGTATTATACACCAGCTGGAACTCTTTACCTAGGAGCTCAAAAGCAGCTTCATCTGAAGGCTGAAAATAAGCAGTCTGGCAAAAAACAATGTTCTTATTCAAGCCTACCCAAATAACACCAACCTTTTGACATAAGCTACTCATATCCTCTCGCCAATAAATGAAGAAGACATGTTCTCATTTTTGAATAACATTATTCATTATATTAACAAAAAGACAGTTAGACTGATACATTTTTATGGTTCCATAATTATATATGTATCAAACATAACAGAATATGTATAAATTAAAGATATCTGCAGTTCTAATTCTTAAATTAGTTAAACAAACTTATTTGAAAAGCTGGTTTGTGTCTATGTAACCCTTGCTTTCTGATGTAAACTGGGAGATATCTAGACTTCTGATGATGTCATAACCTTATGCCCTTATGTTGCATAGGACAAGAACCATTCTAGAAAAGCATTTTACATCTGATGTACTGTTTCTATTCAATAACCATTCTAACCTCATGGATAACAAAGCAGATGCTGAGATTTGATGCTGCAAAATTGTTTCTCAACAACCATGAGAGAAATAATCATGCAAATGTACGTAAGCAGCCACAATGCTTCTCAACTAAGATGGCACGTTCATTTTCAAGAGGAAACATAAATAAATAAATAATGTTTAGTGACATGTAATTAAATGGTATAATAATTTCACAGCTACCCAAAAGATTCAAACACGCCAAAAAAAAACCCTAAAACATTTACGGTAAATGCTTCTGGATCTTAACAAGTAAGGTGTACTATTCTGGTAGAGTATGACCTATGTACATAATCACATAAGCTCCAGAACCCCTTCCTTAAAGGGCCACTTTATCCATTGTATGCACTTTAATGCATATAATAACTGAGTGTCCCCTTTCAATTACCATTTCCCTCCTACAAATGCATGGAGGGATTCACCCGAATCTCCCTCCCCATACATTTGCCCCTTTCTCTGCCCTCCCCCTTGCCACTGCGCATGTGGTATACTTATCGTCAGCTACAGCAAATGCTTGCACAATAGTTCCAGGGGACAAAGGTGCCCTCCCCTCTGGGCACATGTGCAGGAAGGACTCCCATTGAAAACACCTTCCATTTTTTGTTTGACTGAGAATTTCAAAGGCATCATACATTTGATTTCACTGGGACCTATTATCTTGTTAAATTTTTTTCATATTTCTCCCCTATGACCTTGATTTGCAGTTGTGAGGAAGCCAAACCTCAGTAGCAGTCATGATCCTTATGGGATCTAGATGAGCCAAAAGCCCTCGTGAAATCCAGGAGCATTCTGAGGATCAAGACAACTTTATTGCTCCAAGATGTCCTGCCAAAAGTTTACTACATAGCATGGTCAGGAGTTAGGCAGAGTGTTTTGTTTATGTGGTAAAACAAAAAAGCCTTTGGAAGAATGTATGCCAAACTCCCTCAATTTATTTTTGAAACTTAAATGAACCAAATGTCCTAATAAAAAAGGCTATGAATATGTATGCATTCAAAGTGTTCATAGTAATAGAATGGAAACATTTTTTTAAGCTCTGTAATTGTACCTGATGATATAATAGAGTACATGAAATATTAATTTATTAGGATTACCGTCAGAGTTGTTAAATAAACCGCATACAAGGACTAGTTTCCTGTAGTGTTCTTGTAATTATTCCCCTCCTAGCCCACAGCAAGATTGGAATTTAGTGTACTTTGTAAGTACTTTCATATGCATTGTTTAAAGTGGGGGAAAAGGTACTTATCTTAGAGAGAGGCTTCAGCCCTCCATCTCTATCATATGGGTGGCATTTATTACTGATTGGCTTCTTGAAGCGGCCAGTTATTGGCGGGAAAGCTCTCCCTTTGCAATCAAATGGAGCACTTTCTGTGCATGTGGGTCTTGCTATAGCGACTGTTCATTTGATTTCTGCTCTTTTCCGCAAGCCATGTACAGTTAGATACAATTAAAAGAATGAGCTTTCCTAGGCGCCACACACGTTCATGCAGTTGGTTTAGTTTGAGAAATAACGCATACTTGTTAATTGTCCTGATTTGTGAAACCATGTGAAAATAAACTATATGTAGGATTTCATGTTACACAAGTCCTTTTATTCTGAATTGGGATTGAATGTTATACAGTGGGGCAAAAAAGTATTTAGTCAGCCACCAATTGTGCAAGTTCTCCCACTTACAAAGATAAGAGAGGCCTGTAATTTTCACCATAGGTACACTTCAACTATGAGAGACAGAATGGGGGGAAAGAATATAGGAAATCACATTGTAGGATTTCTAATGAATTCATTGGTAAATTCCTCGGTAAAATAAGTATTTGGTTACCTACAAACAAGCAAGATATCTGGCTCTCACAGACCTGTAACATCTTCTTTAAGAGTCTCCTCTGTCCTCCACTCGTTACCTGTATTAATGGCACCTGTTTGAACTTGTTATCAGTATAAAAGACACCTGTCCACAACCTCAAACAGTCACACTCCAAACCCCACTATGGCCAAGACCCAAGAGCTGTCGAAGATCCAGGCTGGGAAGATCCAGGCAGCTTGGTGTGAAGAAATCAACTGTGGGAGCAATTATTCGAAAATGGAAGACATACAGGACCACTGATAATCTCCCTCGATCTGGGGCTCCACGCAAATCTCACCCCGTGGTGTCAAAATGATCACAAGAACCGTGAGCAAAAATCCCAGAACCACATGGGGGGACCTAGTGAATGACCTGCAGAGAGCTGGGACCAAAGTAACAAAGGCTACCATCAGTAACACACTACTCCGCCAGGGACTCAAATCATGCAGTGCCAGACGTGTCCCCCTGCTTAAGCTAGTACATGTCCGGGCCCATCTGAAGTTTGCTAGAGAGCATTTGGATGATCCAGAAGATGATTGGGCGAATGTCATATGGTCAGATGAAACCAAGGTAGAACTTTTTGGTAGAAACTCAGCTCGTCATGTTTGGAGGAGAAAGAATGCTGAGTTGCATCCAAAGAACACCATACCTACGGTGAAGCATGGGGGTGGAAACATCATGCTTTGGGGCTGTTTTTCTGCAAAGGGACCAGGGCGACTGATTCGTGTAAAGAAAAGAATGAATGTATTGATATGAACTTTTGTTATTGACCAAATACTTGTTTTCCACCATAATTTGCAAATAAATTCTTTAAAAATCAGACAATGTGATTTATGGACTCTGCTGTCTCATTCTGTCTCTCATAGTTGAAGTGTACCTATGGTGAAAATTACAGGCCTCTCTCATCTTTGTAAGTGGGAGAACTTGCACAATTGGTGGCTGACTAAATACTTTTTTGCCCCACTGTATTATGAAAATGTACTTGTGGGAGCCAAGCTTTCCTTCATATAATGGATGTATTACCTGATTACTTATAGCACCTTGAATTGCATATTATTTTTAAATCATTGTTCATCGTATGTAGCTTCCCTAAACTGTGTGAAAGCAGGTGACACGATGAAATAACTCATTATGTATACATTGATAGCGACAGCAACATTAAATAAATACAAACAAATTAGCCTATCTATTCCGCCCTTTTTGTATCACTTTTAGTTAATAATTAGTTAGGATAGCTTTATAGTCTACCGACATCTCTTGATTTAGTTTTATACAAATGGTACACAGATGTCTCTTACCACTTTCCCAGAATTCTCCCACGCATTTAATTGAAAATAATGCTTGTGTAGGTAAAAAAAATGTTAAGAGAAAATCAAAATATTTTTGTTCTTTGTCTTTAAAAATACACTTCTGATGAATTCCTCAGTTTTACCACTGTCTACAACATACTTAAAGATATATAGAAATTATTGTTTTATTTTTGGAGCATTCATTTTCAGATACATTTTGTTTCCTGAACTTTAGGCTCAGGCAAAGTTCTGAGGTTGATCCATGTGTCAACCATTGACCTTTGCTGTGGGTGCTGGGAGATTCCCTTAGAACTTGAAGATTAGCCTTCATCACCTTACTACCAGTAACTACAGGACATACTAGCTAGGATATAAAAGAACGAGGGCTATTATTGGCAAACCGATGACATAGCTCCTCCATAGGCTCTATAATCTGATACTCTGATTGGAGACTTGGGAAGTCCCCTTAATTTCTATTATCTCATATAATATGGTATTGTTAATTAACTATATATCACTAATCTTACATGTAAATATTTTGGAGGCTAGTTATGCCCTGGATTTTTTTTTTTCTTCTCCTCTGTGGATTTGATCTCGATTATGGCTATTATTGGCAAACCAATGACTGAGCTCCTCCATAGGCTCTATAATCTGATACTCTGATTGGAGATTTGGGAAGTCCCCTTAATTTCTATCATCTCATATTATATGGTATTGTTATGCCCTGGATTTCTTTTTTTTTTTTTTAAATATCATCTCTTTCGTCAGTTTTGCCCATAACTGATATTAAATTTTTGAGATGACAGAATCAATATATGATGGAAAAGGTTCCTGCGTAATTATATGGCAAATTGATTGCAAACTGTACCTCATCTTTTCCCCTCCCCTACCTAGTTCCTGTGATGGTAAGAGGTAGCAACCTTGGATAGTGTGCTTAAACTAAAGATGTTGTATGTGAGTTATACATGTTTGGTTGGAATGAGATCTGAAAGAGGGAGAACTGAGACACTTGGGGAACTATACCATCTTCTTAATAACTATGACCCTTAGGGTCTTAACATTAAATGCTCAGGGACTAAACTCTCAGCAGAAAAGGGGTATCCCAGGACTCGACAAATCCCAGGCGCCAGGTCGCCATTGCGACTCAGAATTTTGTCCTGGCGCCTAGGAGTTTTTCAGCCTCTTACATCCACAAAAAAATGCCCCGGCGTCTGGGCAGACAGCACAGCCACTCAGAGCCCGCCCCCCGAGCCTGAGATCACTCCCACAGGCAGCCTGATCGCTCCATGAGATCGACAGGGCAGCGTTAACCGCTTCAATTCCACATTTGTGGCATTGCAGGGGTTAACATTTAAAAACATTATTAAAAAATAATAAAAAAAATAAAAAAAAAACAACAAAAAACAGCACTGACCTGAAAGTCCAGGGTGCTTCCAGGTCAAATGCTGTGAGTTTAGTAAGTGGGCTGATGATGATCAGATCACTCCTAACCAACTGTTAGTTTAAAAAAAAATCCTGCCTCCTAACTTTTTTAGCTGGCGCCTAGATTCACAACAAATTTGTCAAGCCCTGGGGTATCCTACTTAAAATGTTACAAGATAATAACATCGACCTTGCCTTTATCCAGGAAACTCACTGGATTAAACCACAAACTTCACTATGGAAATTTAGAAAATACCCTTATGTCTATTCAGCCAATCTTAAGGGTAATAAGAAGAAAAGGGGTGTGGCATTAATATTTTCTAACAAACTTAAAATAGAGCCTATTTATGAGGAATCTGATCCAAATGGCCGCTACTTGATATTGATTGTAAAGATCAACGATATTGCATACACCTTAGTTAATGCGTATGCTCCAAATCGAAGAGCTTCTTATTTCCTTTATTCATTAATTACCAAAGTTGATTCCTTGCAGTCGGGGATTCTCCTAATTGGAGGGGACTTTAATTCGGTTCAGGAGCCTCACAAAGACCGCAGCCACTCCACATTTCATCAGAAAGAACGCCCACGTCCCTCTCCTGGAATTCAAGATATTTTTAAAAAAAAACTCTTTGTATGATTGTTGGAGAGTTACCCATCCATTAGAGAGAGATTACACCTTTTACTCAAATATGCACCGAACCTATTCGCGTATAGATTTTTTTTTTACAAAAACAAAATCTCTCAAAATAGTGAAGGATTCCAGAATAGGGAGCATTACGTGGTCGGACCACGCTCCGGTATTCCTGGAGATCATCAATAATCCAGACTACAACATAAGGAAAAGGTTTTTAAGGACAAGGGCATGAATAAGCCTGTTTGTTGTTAACTGTGGCCAATCAAGCATCAAGTATGACAGGCAAGTTTCCCTTCTATCTGGCCAATATTTTTGAACTTTTTGAAGGTGAGACATATGCACCAACCTAAAAAGGTACCTACTAGTTGAATGGGGAAATGTGTATGTGGTCAAATACGCACAATACAGGGAATGGTTGCATGGTCAAGAGGCACAACTGCAAACAGGGCTACAATATTACATTATACCGTATTGGCTCGAATATAGGCCGCACTTTTTTCCCCCACTTTAAGTTTTTAAAGTGGGGGTGCGGCCTATATTCGGGGTCTAGCGCCCGACGCCCGGGACATGCAGTCCCGGGCGCCGGGCAGGCAGCGGGGTTAAGATACAGATCCCCCGCAGCGGTGCAGGGGACCTGCATCCTTCTCCCCGATACGCTCAGACAGCCTCCCCTGCCGGCACTTCCCACGGGGGGGGGGGGTGCCGGCACGGGAGGTTATCTAAGCGTTTTACCTCTGCCCACCCCCGACTTACCGGAGCAGACTCCCGGGTGTCTTGCGGGGCCGGCGGGAGACATTTACGCAATACGCAAATGCAACTTCCGGTAACGGTACCGGAAGTTGCATACGCGTATTGCGTAGATGTCCCTCGCCGGCCCTGAAGACACCCGGGAGTCTGCTCCGGTAAGTCGAGGAGGGGGGGCAGAGGAGGACAGCGGCAGCGTATCGCGGGGAGGGAGGGCAGCGGATCGCGGGGAGGGAGGGCAGCGGATCGCGGGGAGGGAGGGCAGCGGATCTCGGGGAGGGAGGGCAGCGGATCGCGGGGAGGGAGCGCAGCGTATCGCGGGGAGGGAGGACAGCGGCAGCGTATCGCGGGGAGGGAGGACAGCGGCAGCGTATCGCGGGGAGGGAGGACAGCGGCAGCGTATCTCGGGGGAGAGGACAGTGGTAGCATATCTCGGGGGGGAGGACAGTGGTAGCATATCTCGGGGAGGGAGGACAGTGGCAGCATGTTTTTTTTGGTGCTTTTTTAAAGAAAAAAAACTTTTTCTTTAAAAAAGCACCAAACTTTTAGGGTGCGGCCTATATACGGGGGCGGCCTATATCCGAGCCAATACGGTATCTATGCACAAAATAGATTAACAGCAAAAACAAACAGCAATCGTGCCAATCAGGGCCTAATTGATGTTGCTATTTCATATCATTTTTATGGAAGTATCTTTTTTTCTGTCTCCTAACAAAAATCAATCAGGTACCCAATTTTTTCTTACTTCTACATACATTTCTTCAGTTCTA
This sequence comes from Spea bombifrons, assembly GCF_027358695.1. Lineage (NCBI taxonomy): Eukaryota > Metazoa > Chordata > Amphibia > Anura > Pelobatidae > Spea > Spea bombifrons. The sequence goes on along the minus strand of NC_071089.1, from coordinate 47,053,262 downwards.
CTATACCACATACATTCAATGCATCATATGTTAGCATGCTTCCAACCACTTTTAATAAATGTGACAGCAATATATTGATTTTAACAAACATAATGAGAGTTCACAATAGTTTTGAATACTACCTTTAGAAAAAGAATGTATTCTCCAAGGGACTCATCGTTGCGCTGCAGCTGTTGTACAGAATAGTCATTCCATGTCCTTAAGTAACAAACAAAATAGTGTAACAAACACTAACAATTCAGTCTTAGCTAAGCAATAAGGAATTATAAGTATTGCCCATGACCAATCAGCTTCCCCTATCTGACAGAGGTCATATCATGTCCTGGAAGGGCCTATTTGATAAGTGATGTAACATGAATTGCTTTAACAATAATTAAGTGTTATATTATGAAATAAAAGAAGATAATATTGAAAATGTAAAAAAAAAGATATGTGTAATACTCTCAAAAGTGTAAAGTAAGTTACTTCCATTGGTTTTCTTCAGCGATAGAACATTTATATAATTTCATACATGTCAAGTATTTGGCATGACACATCATTTCCACAATGCTATCAGAGGGGAATTTAAAAAAACCTAGGAATTATCCGAGGAACAGTAAGCTACAAATGATCTTCTGCAGTTCCAAAGGCAACTTATTGTGGGATGCTATGTTAACTTTATGCCACATGTAACAGGACCCATGCCTTCCAAAAAGTACCTCTTTTGACTCATCATTACCCAGAATATTACCTCAAACGTCTTAGGGGTCATCAGGAACGTTTTTGGCAAATGTGAGAAAAGCCTTTTTGATCTTTCTTTTACTGTTGAATCATTAACTGAGGCAAATAAGGCCTGCAGTTCTTTACATGATAGTCTGGGATCTTTTGTGACCTTCTGGATGAGTCGTCAATGAGTTCTTGGAGTAATTTTGACAGGCCCACCTCTTCTGGGAAGCTTCATCAGTGTGGATTTCTGGAGTACCAGAGCCTTAGAAATGACTTTGTAACCCTTTCCTGACTGATAGATGTCAATTACTTTGTTGCTCATCTGTTCTTGAATGTCTTCAGATCGCAGCCACATGTGCTGCTTTTTGAGACCTTTTAGCCTACCCCACTTCACAAGTGAAATTGAATCCAATCATCAATTTTTTTTGTTGGTTAGTTTTTTCACATCGCTGTAATAGCTAAAGTTCAATTCAAAGTAAACACTCTATTTCATAACATAACATTGAATGGTACATCTATGTGATTTTTTTTGCCTTATTGTCTCATTCTTATACATAACACTGCCCATGAATGAAACAACTTGACTTCTGATTTGAAATCTAATGCAACATACCTCTGTTCCATAATACAATTCATAAATTATTAACTCTTTGGCTACATAGAGAAACGTATTGCTGCATTACATCGACTCTCAGTTTCATCCTCTACAAAGCTCTTACACTATAAATTCATAATTAATATGGTTTTTAGGACTGAATATTGTAATTTCAAGCTTCTGAATATAACCTCATGTCGTCCTAGGATACATTGCATTGAAAGCAAATTCTGCAAAGAGTTCACATAATTAGGCATAGGATTCTTTTAACAGCTGTAACAATTTCACACTAAAGGTCCACTACACAATTGTGGGCCTGGCAGATTTTCAAATTCCGCTAGAAGTCATAGTTTCCTTCCCTCTCTTATTTTTCTGGTGCTTCCTTTTCTTTAAAAAAATTGAATTTTCTAATAAAACCAATTATAGCAAAATGAACATACTCATGTGTCTGCTTAATTTGCGATAGCTATTAGAGCGATAGCATGTGACAGGGAAGCAGAATTGCTCTCTTACTGGCTTGGCTAGTTTTCAAATTGAACACACACATAAGTACAGGATGCCATGGAAGAACTGCATGCCAAGTACTTTACTTTCTCTTTAGCTCTGTTTAACTAATTTTATTTCCCCCTTATTTATTTGGACTATGACATTTTTTATTGGCAGAGTTCATATTTCTTTTCCTATTTGATGGATAGCTATTCATCGATTCATGTTTTAGTACTATCACTCAAAACCGTGTTTTTTTAGCATGGCCCATGGTAATGGGTTATTATAAAACAAGTGTATTTTCTCAAAAGTATCAAATTTGTATTTTCTTGTTTTGCATCTGTCATTGTTAAAGTATAATCTATGCTAAATTTCATAGTGCCCAATATAAATAATCATTTATTTTTTTACTTGCATATGAGGACTTGGGTGTGAGCTATTATTATACTGTTTTACAGCTGCACAAGCCATATACATCATTATCATATGGTTTTCAGACAGAGAGAGACAGAATATTCAAAATATACTCCAGGCCTTCCAAAATTTCAGATGTCCAAGTCAGGATGCCTTTGTTGAGGCTTGTCACAAGAATTGGGGAGGGGTGACAATGAAGTAGGTTTGACGGGAGGGGTGGTAACCTGACATTATTATGCACTGTGCATCGATCTTCACACAAACACTTTTACAGGCACTCACTAATTCACTTTCATTCACACAATTGATTCACACAATAATTTTTTCTTTCACTCTTTCACACAAATTATTTACACATATTCATTAATGCAATCTACCCATTATCACTCCCTGCTTCCTATCTACCCCTTCTTATTCCCTTCTACTCCCTCCTAACTATCTACCCCCCTCTCCCTATCTACTCCCTCCTATCTATCCTCTCTCCCCGTCTCACTATTTACCCTCTCTCCTCCCCTCTCACTATCTACCCTCTCTCCCTCCCGTCTCACTATTTACCATCTCTCCCCCTCTCACTATCTACCCTTCCCCCCCTTTGAAGTTCACCTATCTTGTAGAAGTCCTGCGGTGGTCGCTGCTCTGCCGCAGTGCTCGCTGCTTCACTGCTGGAATATGACGTCAGCATGAAATGTCCGCACCGCGACCAAGACTGAGGCCTGGCGGAGGAGAGTGAGAGGCCCTGAACGGTTACTGAAATCGTATTCCTGAGCGACCGCTCGGCACCTCTCTCTCTCAATTGGGGTGGCTATGGCCCCCTCTGCCGACACCACTGTTTTTATGTGAAACCTGCCTGTGTTTGCTCTGCTACTTCTGTCCCTTACATATTCTTCCCCATTCCTATTACTGTCAACCACTAAACTAAACCAACATGCCCAACCTAAACAATCTTATCCCTATCATCTCCAACCATAAACTCCCTCCTTTCTTTAACTGTGCCCTAAGGAATGCCTGCTCAGTATGCAACAAACTCGCTTGAATACATGACCTTTTTCTCTCCTGTGACGGGAACGACCTGTATCCCGACTGGGTACACCCGCCGAACGTTGTTTCCTCCACCCCATGGCCACGGGACACCAGTGATTAACCCCTGGCCATGGGACACCAGCGATTAACCCCTTCACCTCCCGACAAGACCAGCAATACAGCGCTGCAACAGAGAGGACGCCGCTGCAACAGAGCTGCTCTACCTCTATGGCTAGCCGAAGCTGAGCTACACTGAGTGGCTGTTGTCCTGAAAAGGACAATACGTGATCATAGCAGAAGCCACAGCTCTTCGGGAACCTCGGCTACGCTGTAGTATACAGAAGTATAGCAATACAGTGCTCTACTGCCCTGAAAAGGGCAGCACTGAGGCTTACCTAAATAACAAGACTGGACTCGTAGTGAGGTAAAACAGGGACTGTTTATTTGGGAAACAAACAGGCTTATATATAGGTTAGGTGAGAAACGAACCATAAATCATGTCTACATCTCCCCGCCAAGCCCATACAGTCCAGCTCCACACTTAGGCCCCGCAATGTCCGTATAACTTTAGCCATCATTCTCACGGCGATCCCGAAGTAGCGGTGGCGATCCCGGGATACCGATGGATAGCTTGGGGTCCTGGGCATATTCTGTCCAAAAAGCAACGTGATCGGTCGAATGGACCCTGAGCAGCAACAGTTCATAGACAACCGTGTCGGCTGATCTCCGCTCTCCTGGCGGTCCCAGTGACCGGAGATCTGTAGGAGGCTCCCTCTCCGAACCACCCCTGGTCCGTACCTCACCCCTCGTGGGTTAACTCCATGAAAGGGGCCCTCTGGTGGGGTTGATGGCGTCAAGGCTATGCAGGGTTAAAGTCTGTGGGCAGGGCATGTGGAATATGGACAGGGCAGTACATGAGGGGAACAAAAAGCACAACAATAATAACACATATACTGAGACATACAGACTAATCAAACAATAGCTACTACAGACGGCACTTATTAACCCTGGGCCATCACATCTCCCATGCTTTCAACCTCCTAGCACTTACTAAAACCTGGATCCCCTCCCATGATACTACCGCGTCTGCTGCTCTCTCCTTCGGAGGATTACACTTCAGGTACACTCCTAGGCCTGATGGCAAAAAGGGTAGTGGTGTAGGAATCCTTCTCTCACCTCACTGCACCTTCCAGCATATACAAACCCCCCTCCCTCTCATTCTGTTCCTTTGAGGTTCACAAGATCCATCTTTTCTCTCCACTCTCTCTTCAAATTGCAGCAATATATTGCCTTCCAGGTCCTACCTCACAGTTCTTTGACCAATTTTCTGCCTGGCTCCCTTTCTTCCTTTCTCCTAATATCCCCTGTCTTATTATGGGTGACAAAACAAACTTACAGTGCTCACCTCATATTTGTAGGCCATTTACAGATAATTCCCTTACCCAACTGTCAGCCTCTCCTAGAACCTCTCTTACCTTCCATTTTAACCCTTTCCTGGCCAGACGCAGCAGCCTCTTTTTATAACAATACACTTGCCTCATCCCTCAACAGCATAGCTCCAATTACTAAATGTCATCTCTGACAATTGAAACGCCAACAGTGGCATACCAAAACCACACTGTTTCTTCAGAAGTGCTGCTGCATGGCTGAACACTACTTCAGAAAATCCAAATCCAGCGAAGACTTTATTCACTATAAATTCATGCTTCGCATCTACAACTCTGCCCTCTCTGTCGCCAAACAGCTCTACTTCTCCACTCTCATATCCTCCCTTTCTTCCAACCCGCGACACCTTTTTTCTATCTTCAACTCCCTTCCCTGTCCCTCCATACCCACACCACAAACCTCTCACTGCCCAAGATCTTGCTACCCACTTCAAAGACAAGATCGAGACTATTAGACAAGACCTCGCTTCTTTACAACCCCTCCTACACCACCCACCACTACGCATCCCATACTAACTGCCTTTTCCCCTACAACCGAAGAAGAGATTGTTTCTTCCTCTCACCCAACAACCTGTCCCCTTGACCCCATCCCATCACACCTCATAAAGTCTCTATGTCCATTGCTTGGTCCATCACTTACTCACCTATTTAATATTTCTCTATCATCTGGAACTGTACCAACAGTCTTCAAACATGCGCTAATCACACCCATTCTAAAAAATCCTTCCTCAGATCTCATCTGTCTGACTAACTACCGCCCTATCTCTCTGCTTCCTTTTACCTCTAAGCTGCTTGAACAGATTGTGTACAATCACCTTACTAATTTCCTTGCCTCTAATTCCCTCCTTGACCCTCTACAGTCTGGTTTCAAACCCCTTCACTCTACTGAAACAGCTCTAACAAAAGTCTCCAATGACTTGTTCTCTGCCAAAGCAAAAGGTCGCTTCTCCATTCTAATACTATTGGATCTCTCTGTGACTTTTAATACTGTCGATCACCACCGTCTTCTTGACTCACCTGCTTCTATAGGCATTCGAGATAGAGCTCTCTCATATCTGTCTAAGCGTTCCTTCTCTGTCAGCTTCTCTGGCAAGACATCATCACCCCTTCCACTTTTGGTTGGTGTCCCCCAAGGTTCAGTCCTTGGCCCTCTGTTGTTCTCTCTTTATACGTCATCTCTTGGTAAACTAATCAACTCATTTGGCCTTCAGTATCATCTATATGCAGATGATACCCAAATCTACCTGTCTTCTCCTGATCTCTCTCCATCGCTCATGTCCCGTAGTACCAATTGCTTGTCTGCTATTTCTTCATGAATGTCACAATGCTACATGAAACTTAATCTTTCTAAAACTGAACTCAATATCTTCCCTCCTTCCATCTCCACTCCACTACCTGAATTCTCTATCACCATTAACAACACAACTATCTCTCCTACTAACCAGGCCTGATGCCTTGGGGTCATCCTTGACGCTAACCTTTCCTTCACATTCAGTCCCTCGCCAGATCCTGCCGCTAGCACCTAAAACACATCTTTCACATCCGCTTATTTCTCACCCAAGAATCCACAAAACTCTGGTTCATTCACTTATCATTTCCCGTCTTGACTACTGCAACACTCTTCTGGTTGGCATTCCACTGTCTCTCTACAGTCTGTCCTAAATGCTGCTGCTAGGATTATCTCCCTTGCATGCCGCTCCTCTTCTGCCTCCCCACACTGTGAAACCCTCCCCTGGCTCCCAATTACCTTTAGAATAATTTAAATCCTGAAATTTAGAATTTTAAATCCTGGTACTAACATATAAGGCCCTCCATAACACTGTTCCTCCATACATTTCTGCCCTCAAAAGCAAATACTATCCTACTCAATCCTTACGTTCTTCCCATGGGCTAAGGCTCTCCTCCTCACTTATCACCTCTTCCTTTTCCCGTCTACAAGATTTCACTCGGACTGCCCCATATCTCTGGAATCTACTTCCACTGAATGTTCAGCATTCACCCTCCCTCCCAACATTTGAGAAACATCTCAAAACTCACTTATTCAGAGAAGCATACCATCTTAGCTGCTAGAAGTTCCTTGTCATTGATACAGCCACCACACTACCTCTCACCATTTCTCTGTGCCTTATGTTTGTCACCCCATTCCCTCAAGATTGTAAGCTTGCAAGCAGGGCTCTCTCCACCTAATGTATCGGTTTGTCTTAGTCTGTCAATTCTCGTCTTGTCATACCCCTTGAATATATGTATTTTATTAAGCGCTACGTAGATTGTTGACACTATATAAAAGATAATACTAATAATAATACCACCAGAAACATAATTGAAAGTGAAAAGGAACCAAAGGTGGCCTTAGTAAACCGGATCTACACAAATATTACCTTGCAGCCTCTGTAGCTCAATCAACATTTTACAACACAACTACCTAAATAGAAAACCAAATATGTTGTCCATGTGGACTTCATCAATTAATATAGACATCACTAGATAAAAGACCAAAATGACTTCAAATGTTACCAACAACAAAATTCTCCATTAAAATTTGGGACACCGATCAGCCATAACATTATGACCACCTGCCAATATCGCATAAGTCCCTCTTTTGCCTCCAAAACAGCCCATTGAAGCATGGACTCCACTAGAAGGTGTGCTATGGTATCTGGCACCAAGACGTTAGCAGCAGATCCTTTAAGTCATGTAAGTTGCAAGGTGGGGTCTCCATGGATTGGACTTGTTTGTTCAGCACATCCTACAGATGCTCAATTTGATTGAGATATAGGGAATTTGAAGACCAAGTCAACACCTTGAACTCGTTGTTGTGTTCCTCAAACTATTTCTGAAACATTTATCCTTTGTGGCAGGGCGCATTACCCTGCTGAAAGAGGCGAATACCATCAGCGAATATCGTGTCCATGAAAGGGTGTACTTGGTCTGCAAAAATGCTTAGGTAGGTGGTACGTGTTAAAGTAACATCCACATAAATGACAGGACCAATGGTTTTCTAGCAGAACATTGCCTAAAGCATCACACAGCCTCCGGCGGCTTGCCTTCTTCCCGTAGTACAATCTGGTGCACTTGCATTCTTTTCCATAGTGCATCCTCCACACGCAACCAGCCATCCACCCATGTAAAAGAAAATATTTTTCTTTAGACCAGGCCACCTTTCCATTGCTCTGTGGTCCAGTTCTTATGCTCACTGGCCCATTGTAGGCGCTTTTGGCAGTGTACAGGGGTCAGCATGGGCACCCTGACTGGTCTGTGGCTACGCAGCCCCATATGCAACAAACTGTGATGCACTGTGTGTTCTGACACACAGAATCAGCATTAACTTTTTCAGCTATTTGAGTTACATTAGCTCATCTGTTGGATTTGACCACATGCATCAATGAAGCTTGGCACTGCTTTTCCTTCTTTGGACCACTTTTGATAGGTACTGACCACTGCAGACTGGGAACACCCCAAAAGAGATGCAGTTTTGGCGATGCTCTGACCTAGTCATTTAGCCATCATTTGGCCTTTCTCAAAGTCGCTCAGATCCTTACGCTTGCGCATTTTTCCTGCTTTTAACACATCAACTTTGAGGATGAAATCTTGCCTAATATATCCCATCCACTGACAGGTGCCATGATAACAAGAGTATCAGTGTTATTCACTACAAGAACAGTGGATGAGCGCTATAAACAATGCCATAGATTTCTCTCATTGTACAGACCATTGGGAATCAAGCAGGAAAATCTTATATAGATGGTACTTGGTGCCAACGAGCAGGGCCGGCCCTACAATGGAGCAGAGTGGGGCAATTGCCCCAGGCGGCACTTTTGAAGAGGCAGCACTTTTCCGCTCCAAGAGCGGAGGAGAGAGAGGGGCACCGAGCGGTTTTGGCTTACCCGCTTGGCGCCCCTCTCTCTCCTCTGCAAGCCCTCTAGCTCGGTCTCGGTGCCGGCTTGTAATGCTGAGTGCCAGTAAATGACGTAATTTCCAGCGTTCAGCAGTAAAGCAGCGCGCACCGTGGCAGAGCAGGGAGACTCGTCGCTGGACTGCTGAAAGGTAAGTGCAAAGGGGGGGGATAGGGTAGATAACAGGGAGGGAGGGAGAGGAAGGGTAGATGATGACCCCTGGGGGGGGCGGCATTTTAAACTTCGCCCCAGGCGGCATTATGTCTTGGGCCGGCCCTGCCAACGAGAGTCCAGAAAATCTACCAAAGTTCCTTGCGACAATGTTGGAAAGACACTGTTGAAATAAGGGATCAGTGGTACATGTCTGTGCGACTGCCCCTCTATGAAAGCATTATGGATCCTTTAGGCTCATTCAAGAAATGATTACACTTAAACTGACCTTTACTCTGGACTTCCACCCAAACAGGTTCCCTAGAGCATCAAAGAAACTAATTACGACAATTACCACCTCCACTAAAGAAACAATTGAAAGGAATTGAAACAAAGGCGATTCATATAGAAGAAATGCAGAATGTGATCAACAAAACATAGAAATTTGAATACATCTCATACAAAATGCAATTCTCACTAACTATCTTCAAGACCATTAGTAATTATTAATCCCACTAGTAATATATATTTAAAATATTCCTTGTGTTCAAAGTTAAGAACAAATAGTGTAGGATGTAAAGGAGCATTTTCCTACCTTACAAATGAAAAAACTTAGCATGTGGGCTACACAGTGCCTTGCAAAAGTATCCACTCCCCCCCTTGACAGTTTTTTCTATTTTGTTGCATTACAACCTAGAATTAAAATGCATTTTTATTTTGATTTCATGTAATGGACATCCACAAAATTGTCCAAATAGATTAAGTGAATTAAAGAAAATAACTTTTTTAAAAAAATGATATATCACATATATATATCACATAATCTCAGTATATTTAGACCTGTTCTGAAAGGCCTCAGAGTCTGCAACACCACTGAACAAGGAGCACCACCAAGCAAGCAGCAACATGAAGACCGTGGAGCTCTCCAAACAGGTCAGCGAAGTACAGATCAGGGTTGGGTTATAAAAAAAAATATCCGAAGCTTTGAACATCCCACAAAGCACCATTAAATCCACTATTAAGGAATAGAACGAATATGGCACTGCAACAAACCTGCCAAGAAAGGAACTTTTGTATGAGGAAATTAAAATTCGTTCCATTTATTTCTGGGTTATGAAAGGCAAGACAAAAGTTAGCTAGTAAAATAAAAATCACAAAATTGTAAAGCAATATCACATGGATATTTCTGCACTGTCATTTTGCATGTTCGCATTAAGAATGCAGGCTTCTATTTTGGTCCTAAATAATTTTATTACTTGACATACATTCTGAAGCGTGTCGCCTCATAGTCTGCCTCTCCTCTAGGGAAGTACAGTGTCATCTGTCAAAGAATTCTGTGGATGTATATTTGCCATAACAAGTGCAGTGTATTTAAAGCTCACTTCGGGGTGGCCCATATAAATCAATGTACCATTAGAGAACATAGTCTCTCCATAAAATATTGTTTAACCATGCTTCCTGCTCCTCATTTAGTTAGTGCAACTCTGCAAACAGAATATAATATAATAGAATATATTCTTTTAAGACGTCTTAAATATATATATATATATATATATATATATATATATATTGTGTGAAAAAAGTACACCCTCTTGGAATTCTATGGTTTTAATTATCAGGACTACAGGCATGAGTTCCAGGTCTCATTCCAGTTATAATGATCAACCCGTGATTCAAATCTCACTAGACTTGCTTACCTCTGCTCTTTTTTAGGCTTATGGAGTATACCTGTCTAAACCAATCAGATAACACTTGATCATGTGGGAGGTGCTTATTCATGGAAATGGCCCCTACTGAGCATGGGGTAGGCTGTAGTTCTCCATTGACCATGTGACCTGCTATTATTGCCATCAGGTATCAGGTATTGTCAGCCATTATTGCAAAGTAACTTACTCCAATCACCCTCAGTACAAGCTTTATTGGGATGTTGTCTGTGTGTAATATATATATATATATATATATATATATATATATATATATATATATATATATATTCCCTTCTCTCCAAATGCTCCACCCCAGAGACCCAAACGGAACTACAGTATTACCATTATTTTGTCAGTAACAAAACATTCTCCCTGGGGTTATCGAATACATTGCACTGCAGTATTTTGTGAGAAATATACATGTTATCCACCACCATGCCCTGTTCCCTGTCACAATATATATATGTAAATGGGTAAAGCCGTATTAGTCCAGTAGACTAATCATCAGGTCTAAGTGAGAGAATTAATTAATTAATGTGTGGATGAATTGCTTGAATAATTTGTGAGAATGCATTAATGAATGTGTAAATTATTGGTGTGAATGAGTGAGAGAATGAATGATTGGGTGAATGAAAGAGGGAATGAGTGAGTGATTGTATAAGTGTTTGTGTGTATCATGGATGTTTAAGTGATTTGGGGAAAGGCAAATATGGCACATGCAGGGTGTTTATGGGACAAAGATGGCAAAGGGTGGGCTGTTTGCGGACAAAGATGTTTTACGCTGGGCTGTTTGGGAACAAAGTTGGCTCAGGCTGGGCTGTAATTTGTGTTTGTAATCTGGGTGCTGGTCAAATTGTATGTGGACGCCAGAGCTGAAGTATGCAACCTGTGATCTATGCCTGTAATGTAGGTTTTTTTTTAATCTATACCTTTAATGTCAAGTTTATATGTGATTTCCAATTGATTTATACCTGCAAAGCTGGGTTTGTGTGTTATTCTGTTGATATATACTTGCTATGCTATGTTTCCATACATTATTACATGTATATGTTATTATTGTATACCTGCACATTCAGGATTTGTATGTCTGATTCTGTTTATTTGATCTATACCTTCAATGCTGAGTTAACATGTCATTTTCAATTGATCTATACCAGCAAAACTGGGTTTGTGTGTTATTCTTTTGATCTATACCTGCTATGCCATGTTTCTATACATTATTTATGTATACCTGCAAATATAGGGTTTGAATGTCTTAGGTGATGTAAGTGCTGTTTACATGTGTTGTTTATTTGATCTATAGTTCACAGGGAGGAAGGAAAAGAGGTATGGCTTAGCGAATGGGGGGGACAAAGGGACTCTGGGGGTGATTATGAGGAAAGAGGATCACTCAAAGTCACGTTGGTGTCAGAAAGAGGGAAGATTGCACTGACTCTCACAGTCAACCCCTAATCTGCAGTCAGTATGGCAAATATTTTTTTTTGGTGTGGGAGCAGAAGGAGTGATTGCATGATAGTGAGCGTGGCCCAAGGAAATGCTTTTGTTTCCTTATATTTAATGTATTTTATTGTTACCAGTGTTTCCAGTTATATATTATTGTACTTGTTTGCACTTGCACATAAATCATCTTCAATTAAAACTAGTTGTTTGTTACAAGATATTTTTCCTTTCTTTTTTGTGGGATGGGGGGGGCGCCAGAGGAGTAGTCCGCACAGGGTGCCTAAACACCTAAGGCCAGCCCTGCTTGGCCTTATGCCTATGCCATGCTTGCTTAAATGTCTTTACTGACTATGTCCTCTTGTTGTGGTAGTATTTCTCCTTTTAAGTAAACTATCTTCCTTTATCTTGTTGATTCCCTTTAAGTATTTAAATGTTTATATCATATCCCCCCCCTGTCACTTCCAGGCTACCTGTCCTGGTAAATTTTATCCTGTAACCCATGAACCATTTTAGTAGCCCTTCTCTGAACTTTCTCCAACATATCTACAGTATCTTACAAAACTGAGTACACCCTTCACACTTCTGTAAATATTTTATTATATCTTTTCATGTGACAACACTGAAGAAATGACACTCTGCTACAAGTAGTGAGTGTACAGCCTGTAAAACAGTGTACATTTGGTTTTCCCTTCAAAATAACACACAGCCGTTAATGTCTAAACCTTGGTAACACAAGTGAGTACACCCCTAAGTGGAAATGTCCAAATTGGTCTCAATTAGCCATTTCCCCTAATTGTGACTCGTTAGTGTTACAAGGTCTCAGGTATGAATTTTGGTGTTATCGCTCTCACACTCTCTCATACTGGTCATTGGAAGTTCAACATGGCACCTCATCGCAAAGAACTCTGAGGATCTGTAAAAAAGAATTGTTGCTCTACATAAAGATGGCCTAGGCTATGAGAAGATTGCCAAGGCCCTGAAACTGAGATGCGGCACGGTGGGCAAAAACATACAGTCACAGGACAGGTTCCACTAAGAACAGGCCTTGCCATGGTTGACCAAAGAAGTTGAGTGCACGTGCTGAGCGTCATAACCAGAGGATGTCTTTGGGAAATAGATGTATGAGTGGTGCCAGCATTGCTGCAGAGGTTGAAAGGGTGGGGGGAGGTCAGCCTGTCAGTGCTCACACCATATGCCGCACACGCCATCAAAATGGTCTGCCTGGCTGTCATCCAAGAAGGAAACCTCTTCTAAAGATGATGCACAAAAAAGTCCGCAAACAGTATGCTGAAGACAAGCAGACTAAGGACATGGATTACTGGAACCATGTCCTGTGGTCCGATGAGACCAAGATAAACTAATTTGGTTCAGATGGTGTCAAGTGTGTGTGGCGGCAACCAGGTGAGGAGTACAAAGACAAGTGTGTCAGTCAAGCATGGTGGTGGGAGTGTCATGGTCAGGGCCTGCATGAGTGCTGCCGGCACTGGGGAGCTACAGTTCATTGAGGGAACCATGAATGCCAACAAGTACTGTGACATACTAAAGCAGAGCATGATCCCCTCCCTTCAGAGACTGGGCTACAGGGCAGTATTCCAACATGACAACAACCCCAAAAACACCTCCCTTTTGATATTGAAACCCATGTGCCTTCAGATGTTCAAAAATCCTGTCATTTAACATTGTTTTCATTAATGTCCCCACTACTGATGTACAGGCTTAATGGCCTGTAGTTGCCCGACTCCTCCCTACTGCCTTTTTTGTGAACGGACACAACATTCGCTAATTTCCAATTCGCGTTACCAATGATTTGTTAAATAAATCAGTTAATGGTTTTGCTAGTAAACCACCAAGCTCTTTTAATAACTTGGGGTGTATCCCATCAGGCCCCATCGATTTATTTGTCTTTACCTTAGACAACTGAAGTAGAACCTCCGCCTCGATAAATTCACATATTTCAAATGACTCAGTCTTCTTTCCTAACAGGTCCCATTCCCTCATTTTCATTTGTAAAAACTGAACCAAAATATTCATTTAGGCAGTTAGCTAGACCTTTATCCTCTTCTATATACATTCCTTCTTTTGTTTTTAATCTAACTAATCCTTGTTTTACTTTCCTTTTCTCATTTATATATCTAAAAAATGTTTTATCTCCCGTTTTTACTGACAGGGCAATTCTCTCTTCTGCGTGTTCTTCAGCTGTTATAACTTTCTTTGCATCTTTCTGCCTAATTTTATAGATCTGTCTATTTTTGTATTTATTAAAGGCTAACTTGTCTTTTACAATTTGGCCACTTTTTTACTCTTACTGGCCAGCCTAATACAATTTTCTGTTATCTTCAATAATATAAAACTTTTAAATAATCCCATTTTTCCTTTACTCGATTTAAATTGCCGCAGTCTGATAATGACTCCTCTACATATATTCTCATTTTAGAAAAGTCAGCTTTTCTAACATCTAAAAATTTTGTTTTTATGTGGTGTCAGTCACTGTGCGTATATTAAACCACACAGACTGATGATCACTAGATCCTAAACTTTCACCTACAGAAATATCCCTTAACAAACCTCCATTTGTGAACACTAAATCCAATATGGCCTCCTTACGAGTTGGCTTCCCAACTACTTGTTTTAAAGATAATCCCAGTAGGGAGTTCAGAAAATCTGCACTCCGGGCACAATCAGCTACTTTCGTTTTCCAGTTCACATCAGGGCATTTTTGTTTTGTTTTCTTGTCACAAACCCTTCAACCTTCTTGTTGCTGGTTGAGATAGAAACACACTGTTGGTATACTTATAATACCACTTCTCAGCTGCTGCTGTTTGGAGAAATGCAAGCCCCTTACTATGAGCTATGTTACGTGCCCCACTGTGTTCCTGCCTAGGGTGACCACATTTCCTAAGTGCAGGGACACTTACTATCAGGACTCGGGCAAACTGGTCAGGTAGGAGACCAGCTGCAGGGCGTACCAAGGACTACCAAAAACTTCAGGGTGAACACAGTGGCACCCCTTTTATCATCCCCAGAGTCCTTTGTCCCACACCTCTCGTTTCCTCCTTCATTTAGTTCAGGTATAGATTAAGTAATCACAAGGAAACACAGCATTACATGTAGAGATTAACTGAATAAAACACAAACCCTGCATTGCAGGTATAGATCTACTGAAAAATCAGATGCATGAGGTGTTGATCAAATAAATAATGCATGGAAACCATAAATTGCAGGTCACACACCTCAAAAGGTAGCTCTGGCACCCAGATTGCACACATACGCTTTGCCCATCATCCAGATAGCATCCACAGGACCAGCCCACACACATGCTTGCACTTAGACATACTTCACCTAACATGCTAACACTTTCAAAACACAAACACAATGTCTCTATCTGGTTTTTCTCCTCTATTACATTATCTTTTGTCCTTTCTGCTCTTCCCTCCCCTCATTGCCATCCTTTATCTCTCCCATTGCTCTATATCTCATATCTCCTTTTTCTCTTTATCACTCTTCCTTTTTCTTTATATTTCCCTGTTTTCTTTATCTCTCTTCATCCTCTTTCTCTTTAGCTCACACCTTTTCCCTATCTATACCCTTTGTTTATCTTCCCTCCTTTTTTCTCACTCCTCTCTTTATCTCTCTGTTTTGTCCCTACCTCTCCCCTTTCTCTTTTATCTACCCTCATTTTCTTTATTTTCTTTGTTGCGCCTTGCTCATTATCTTATTTCCTTTTTATCTCTCCTCCTATTTAACTTTATCTCTTCTCCTCTGTCACTTTATCTCTCCTAGTCTTTTCTGTATATTCCCCTTTTCTTCATTTCATTTCTCCCTATCTTATTACCATTCTTCTCCTTTCTCATCTCTCTTTTTCTCTTATTTCTCCATCTCTCCTCCTCTTCATCAATAGCTTTTTTCCTTCTCGTTATATCTACCCATTGTACCCAATCTCTGCTCCTTCTCATTATCTCTCCATTGTATCCCTATCTCTCCCTTTATTAATTATCATTCCCCTTTCTGTTTATCTCCCCCCTTTTCACATTCTCATTATCTCTACTTACTATCTTTCCCCTATAGCTTTCTCTTTAACCCCTTAAGGACAATGGCCGGTTCCTAAACCCATTGAAAACAATGCATTTTGAGCCCGTACATGTACGGGCTTTGTCATTAACTATAGATCAATGTATATTATCTCTCAGAACAATGCAATTATCTAATAATTGTGATATTTTGGGTTCTCCATGTGCTCATGTTAAGGATCTAATAAAACTGGCCAATATTCTGTATAAATATTTAATAAGTGCAAATAATACTAAGAAGTATATATATGGACTAACTGTAGATTTATTATGAACAACTTTACATAAAGCATCCGGCAAAGGCAACTAATGTATTTTTATGAGTACAGCTGGCACATTTACTGATAGTTTTATAGGCACACCTCAAAAAAAAACTTTTCCATGTCTGTTGAAAGGATATCATTCATGTTCTCATGTACATATGGAGTTATCAGAGACTGTAGTACTATAAATGTGACTTTAACTATTGCAGCTGTGTCCATAAACCCAGAAACAGAAAGGACAGAAATCTCACACGCACAAATGTTGACAATAAGAAGTTGAACTTCTTATATGATCTAAGTAGGTTGGGGTAAGAAGCCAGGTATCATAGCATCTTGTACTTTAAAAAATGCCACGCTCTACCACGATGATCCTCATAGTAGAATAAGATAATAACATATTTCTGTCTATTTCTATATTTTAATGTATTTTTTTACGAAATACCGTATCTGCTCGATTATAAGACAAGGTTTTTTTCAGAGCATATGCTCTGAAAAATACCCCTAGTTTTATAATCTGGGTCGTTTTATAATCAGACCTCAAATAGGTCTGACTATGAGACTAAGACCTGGATCCTCCTGCCCCCCCCAACTTACCGGTGCTTCTGAGTCCCCGGTGTGTAGCCGGGGCAGCGTGTAGACGTCTACGCAATTCGCGTAGACCACTTCCGCTGCAGCCGGAAGGAGGTGTGGTTAGCAGCGAGGGTTGCGTCCATCGTGCAGACCTTCCCCGGCTGTCAGAGATCAGAGTTCTCTCTGACAGCCGGGGAAGGTCTGCGCGATGGACGCAGACAACCCCCGCTGCTAACCGCACCTCCTTCCGGCTGCAATCGCGTAGACGTCTACACGCTGTCTGGACAACACACTGGGAGTCACAAGCACCGGTAAGTTTTTTTTTGGGGGGGAGGTGTTAAATGGGGGGCATAAGGCATTTCTGTAGGCAGAGTGCTCTATGAAATGCCTTTTAACCCCCTTAATGTCACTCTGCCTCCAGAAATGCCTTCTAACCCTGTGAAAAACCCTGTTGCATGAGGGCCATACATGTCACACCTAATCACCCACTAACTCATCCTCCCAGCCAGACCCAGCTACGCAAGGCTCTGGAAAACCTCCCCCAGACAGCACACAAAATGTCCAGGCAGGTATTGCCTCACTTGGCTCAGGAATGGTCTTCTTGTTCAGGGCCTCTCCTTGTCCTGAGAGCACAGGGAACTTCTTCTTCCCCCAACAGTCTCTCTGATTATCAGGCTACAGGGGTTTTTAATGTCCAGCACCTATGCCTGATGCCGGCTCCATAGGAATCCTGGACCGGATCCTGCTTTCTTCTAGCCTCCTGAAAAAGCCGGCATGGATTTTCCACAGAATGGGGGGGGAACGGAACATTGGTCCACCCTGCTCTCCAATTGCTCCACCCCAGGGACCCATATTTACGATCTGGATAGCACCTGTACCCACTGTCACAACCCTCTATACGCCACTCTGCCTACTGAAATGCCTTATACCTCCCTATATGCCACTCTGCCCCATAATATGCCTTTTAACCCCCTAAATGCCAGAGTGGCATATAGGGGTATAAGGCATTTCTGGAGGCAGAGTGGAACATAGGGGGTCAAAAGGCATATCATGGGGCACAGTGGCATATAGAGGGTTAAAAGGCATATCATGGGGCACAGTGGCATTTAGAGGGTTAAAGGGCATATCATGGGGCACAGTGGCATATAGGGGGTTTAAGGCATTTATGGGGCAGAGTGACAAGCCTGGGGGCAGATGTGCATAACTGGGGCAGGTTGAAAAATAAAAGGAATTAAAAAACAAAATATTTTTCTCAATCAGCTTTTATTAAAAAAAAAATAGTTTACATGAATTAACATTTACTGGTAAAACTTTTTTCCTATAGGGTCGTCTTATATTCAGGCTTTTTCTTTTTTTCCTAAATTAATATTCAGATTTCGGGGGGTCGTCTTATAATCGAGCAAATACGGTATGCTATACATTATTGTTTAAGATTCACGAAGAATGAATGCAATATAATTTTGAATTCTAAATGCTCTATGTAAAGAGGCATATATGGTCTTGGATTAGGTTTAAGTGAACCTTATTATGAACATTGTTTTTGTTTATTTAAATGTTGTGCACATTGGTTGATTCTGTGAAATTTGTATTCTTATTTATGGCTGATACATATCTAATTGCTCCATATTGATACATACACATATTTTCACAACTTTCCTATATTCTTAAATTATTGTGTATTCCTACAGTCTACATCTTAAATAAATGTATTCTTTTTTTAAAAAAAAATAACATACTGTTTCACTGAATTTATTTGTTAAAACCTTTCTGTGGGGCATCTTAATTCTGTCTGCCTCCATTGCTTTACCTACTCTCTACATGATGCAGCACTTTTCTGAGGATGTTTAGAAGAGTCCACTAGGTGGAACAGCACCTTTAAAAATGTAGCCTGAATTATTTTCGTGAGTTTGATTTTTCTAAGTTTTTCCCACAAAGGCAACTTATTAGGGACTGATTTATATGATTTTAGGGAATATTCTTATTAAACTAAAGTAGGCTATTACAGGGTAAAATGGGTAAATACATCTAAATACATTTAAATCTATTAAAACAATAGCTAGAAGTGTTTTACTTTACTTAACATGCTGCAAATTCAAATGTATGTTGATTGCAAACACAATATTACATTACATCTAGTTCAATACCCAATACTCTTTATTGGGAAATCTTATTTTGGTTAATTTCCCATAATTTCCAGGGTAATACGTGGCTTTTCTGATACTTCTGAACAGAGTACAGGATATTGTATCAGTAGACTGCAGAGGTTTTTTTTTACCCATTAGGTTGAAAGATAGGCAGTGTTCCAGAGGGCAATCTACGTATGATGTATTTGAGGTAGAAATAGCAAAAGGAATGTGTGAAGAAAAAAAACATTTCACATAAGCTGTCATTTTCACAATATAGCAAAAAAAGTTAATTTATTTTAAACAAAATGTTATATTATACAGAGCTTTCTTTTCATATTAGCATACATTAAACAGTGCTTATTTGGTACAGAATAGCTTCCTAAATTATCACACCATAAAAAGCAGAATAATATGTGTAAAAATAAAATCAGTCTATTTGCGGACCGTAAATGTTATTCCCTACTGATTTGTGAAAGGATTTCCACACACTAGAAATAAAGGGAGCCCGCTGGCAATCGTTCACTCTGGAATTCTGCCCATATTTATTTTTTATTTCCCTGGAAAAACATTTATTTTCCAATGAACAACCATGTGCTTGTGCCTAACTGAAATGATAACAATGGACATTTCTTACTGTTTTTGTTCATTAGTAAAATAAATATATTACAATGTGCTGTCCCTGACTTCAAGTATAATGATAGTTTTCTTACATTTTTTTTAATTTTCGTTGTTCAAACTAAATACCGAATAAGCTAATATGGCGGCAGGTAAACGTACACAAAGACGAAGAAGCACAACACGAAGAACCTTCACGTTTGTCTTTGTTAATATCTCCTAGCTAGTTTCCCTGGTCCCCCCCACATGCAAGTTCCTGTCTCTAGTCTACCTTTTCTACATAGTATCACCGGGGTTAACAAGATCGGGAATCTGTACGATCGCACCAGGAGCTAAGGGACTGTAAGAGCGACTCTGTTGGTCACCGGCACTGAGCTCCTCTGGCATCAATCAATGAAGGGCAGCAATGATTGATGCTAAAGGAGGCCCCTGCCAGCGACGAACAGAGTCGCTCATACAGACCTTTAACTCCTGAGCCAGGAGACCAAATGTCTCCAGAGGCCAAGTAAAAAGTCTGGACGAGCGACTCTATTGGTCACCGGCAGGGAGCTCCTGTGCCATCAACCAATGAAGGGCAGCTGTCATTCATTGGTTGATGTTAGAGGAGGTCCATGCAGGCGTCCAATACAGTCGCTCGTGCAGACCTTTAACTCCTGAAGCCGAAACGTGGCTTGGTTAAATGTCCATACGAGCAAATCTATTGGTCGCCGGCAGGGGCCTCCTCTTGCCTCAGCCAATGAAGGGCAGCTGCTCTTGACTGCTTGATGCCAGAGGAGCTTAGTGCTGGTAACCAATAGAATCGCTCACACAGACCTTTACCTCCTGACTCAAAAACTTGGCTTGGGGAACCAAGCGAGAGGGTTCCTAATAGCAGAAACCAACAACAGGGACGATCAGAGGCAGAGTCGAAATACGAGGCAAGGGTTAAAGGCAGGCTGCAAGTAGTCAATAGTCGGAGTAATGTAAATAGGGTCTGGTACACAAAGGGTCAAAAACCAGAGAACGCTTCAGTATAGGAATCCAACTTCAACTGATACTTCAGCAAAGGTTACTGGGAGTGAAGCATTTAAATACCTAAAAATTTGGCGCCAAAATGGTGTCAGCATGTGAAACGCGTTGCTATGGCAACACTGGAGCGTGTCCTACGAACAGCTGGTGTCTCCATGGCAACGAGTGAGTGAGCTCCCCTTCCCTCCTACTAACCTCCGGCTGCAGCTGCGGGGGCGTGTCACTGGAGAGACCCTGCTTGCTGCTGTGTCGGTGACCAAGGGATGAGAAGAGGCAGCAGAAGGCAGCGTTTCAGCGTGGGAACACTGGCTAGGGTAAGTACCCCGTTTATGACACCAGGAGTTAAATGGCCGTACATCAACCAATCAAAGGCAGCTATCCTTCATTGGTTGATGCAAGAGGAACTCAGTGCCGGTGACCAATAGAGTCGCTTATAAAGACCTTTAGCTCCTGGCGCCAAAAGTTCTCCTGGGGAGGTTCCAGGAGTTAAATGTCCGTACAAGCAACTCTATTGGTCTTAAACCAATGATGCCAGAGGAGCCCAGTGCCTGTGACCATTAGAGTCACTCTTACAGACCTTTAACTCATGATGCCAAGGCCATTAGTCTCCCCAAGCCAAGTTGCTCTGAGGTGTACCTTGCCCTGCCCCTTGCCATGAAGACTGAAATTCCCGTTCCTCCCAAGCTAAGTTGCTCAGAGAGGTTGTCTGAGTGTTAGACAACAGCTCTGTGCATCTTGGCCTCGGAGGAACAGGGATTTTAGTCCCAATGGCAAAGTGCAGGACAAGGTACACCTAAGAGCAACTTGGCCTGGGGAGACTAATGGCTTTGGCATCATAAGTTAAAGGTCCGTAAGAACGACTCTATTGGTTGCCTACAGAGGGCTCGTCTGGCATCAACCAATGAAGAGCAGCTGCCCTTCATTGGTTGATGGCAGAGGAGCCTCCTGCCGGAGACCAATAGAGTCGGTCATACGGACCTTTAAAATCCTGGCGCCAAAGCTGCTGCATATTGTTGCCGCGCTAACCCCGTATTAACTGTGCCAAACACCCGGCAAAGAATGAAGAAAAAAAAATCAACACAAATAACGTACACGAATATTCGCCCAAACTAACACGAAGACTTTGCCGGCACACAAGTCTAGAAAATACACCATAAGGTACTGATAGCTGCCCTTCCCCTAATTCTAGCTGCTCCTCAAAATAATCTTTTTCATCTGTTTGGTACTGTTTAGTTTATATCATCCACAATTTCATATTAAGGAATTGGAAGTTGAGGCTAAAAGTATGCTGTGACATGTGGTCTAAAATGTGTGTTTCCATATTTAAATAGTACTTTTTCTACTCAAGATTAGCATAATATGCCAATTGGATAGTGTCCTTTTGCACCGGGGTTCCCTAGATAAATCATGACCATATTTCTTTAACTATTGAAGATTTTATCAATGAAACTTAAGGTAAATAAATTAGTGTTTTCCAGTGTAAACCCAGATGTGGAATGCAGTAATCAAAACAAGCAAAGTACACATAAAAATACCTGTGAATTGCAGGATGCAGTAGCAGAAAGGCGATGAAATAAACTATGAGATAAATAGTAAAGATAAAGTGGAATGTAACAGGAAGAATATTAAACTGATCAATGGTTTAAGAAAATAATGAAATACTTCCAAATTCTTCAGTAATTCTGCAATTCTTGTTCAAATAGTCCAAAAATAATTCAGATGTTTTTCATTTTGTTTCATTTTTGGTCCAATCATTTTGTTTCCCACCTTTTCATTTTGGATGAAAATTGGTGCGCTTTTTACAATTGGAAATGAAATTCGTTGTCGCTCACCCTCATGCTCTTTCACACTCTCTCTGAATGTCTCCCTAGCTTCTCTGCTGATCGCTTCCAAGTCCTTGTCTCCTTACTGTGAAGCACCACTTTAGGGCTGCAACTAATGATTATTTTCATAATCGATTAGTTGGCCGATTATTTTTTCCACTAATCGATTAATAAGGGAAAAAAATAAATGTACATTTTTCATTTGTTAAAAATAACTGGATGTTAAAAACAAACTTCAAAACGTTGATAAAAATGCATTTCTTGTTTTTATTTCCCAACCTACCCCCCAGTTATGCACATCTGAGCCCAGGCTTGCCACACTACCTCCCAGATGTCACATACCCCCAGATATGTCACATACCCCCAGATATGCCACACTGCCCCCCAGATATGCCTTATACCCCCCCTGATATGCCTTATACCCCCAGATATGTCACTCCATCCTCCCCAGATATGCTGTATACCCTCCAGATATCCCATAGTGCCCTCATAGATTCACAGACTCGTTCACAGCACACTGACACAATACTTTTATAAATTAATACAGGGTTAATCTTCACTGCCCCCAGGACTTAGATTCCCCTTAGTTCGCCCCCTTTACCTCTAACTGCAAATTAAGTGAACCTTATTAAATTAATTAAATTAATCCTCAGTCCTCAGCATTAAATTAACCCTAAAGACCCCATCAACCATAACTGCCCCTAAATTAACCCTAACGACCCCATCAACCATAACTGCCCCTAAATTAACCTTAACGACCCCATTAACCATAACCATGACTGTAAATATTTTAAATTACTGCACAGAAGATATTAAACATTAGTGAGTTAAGAACAGGATTAATGTTTATTACTGTATTACACGCAATTGGTTTTCTAAAAAAGAGTGCTGCAGGGTACAATAAAAAAACTCATATAATTTTGGCTGAATATGGCGAGCCAAGTACAATGTTTTCTCAGGAAAGAGATTTGGCAAAAATGATATTTGTACAGGAGAAGTAGTTTGGAAAAAACAATAAGGAAAAAGTAGGAACAGTGCACATAATAGTGAAGTGACTACCCGTTGAAACATGGTTTTGAGGAAGGCCTGTTGAAACAGAGGCTTGGTCAAGAGCACCAGTTGATGAAAACAATGTTTCATGAGCTACAGATCTACCTCCCAAAAATAATGTTTTATTAGACTTGGAAACTGGCAGAAATATACTTAACCAGAAGTCCATTAGAGTGTGTGAGGTGAGAGGATAGCTCAGTGAAAATAATGTGTCAACAGCTCCAACTTTTTATAACTAAGGACACATAAATAAATCTTAACGTACTGAAAACCAGAACTGTTGCTAAATGTTGTTTTAGTTAATAGATTTTTATACTAACAAGAAATATGCGTACTTAATATGCACTTTTTTAAAAAAAAATAGCAGTACAACTCAATTGAAGTCAATTGAAGCCTCTGATTTTTGGATCATTTTATTATTGTTATCCTACTCATTTAATACAGAGTAGAGGTTAAGCAATATTATGTTCAATAGGCTTGACATACACAGCAAAACAAAACTTGTACTCTATTATCCTGATTATAAACATTTTTTCTCCTAATTTAAATATTTTAATTAGAGGTGCGGCCTATAATAAGGGTTTAGATAGTTTTGATGTGCGAGCGGTGCATTTTTGCCTCTCCTGTGCTGTCTGTTCATGCTACCAATGCGCAACCAGACTGAGCCTGCTGAAATGGAGCACTTCTGGTGCTTGCTCCATCGGTAATGCATTCCCCAGGGCCATCATCAGAAATCTTTGGGCAGACACGCATATTCTTTTTCTTGCTCCTCTCTCTCTCTCTCTTCCAGGCATACCCTCATCATAACACCCACATTAACAAAAAATACTAACACACATTCACTCATGCTAATACTATACACTTACACACGATATACCATCATACCATATCTAACATCATATGCTAACAAATATTAAAATGAGTAACACACATACACAAGCTAACACCTTAAACTCATGCATTGCTATGCTAACTAGTATGTGTGAAATACAGTATGTTTAGTGTCAGTGTGTATATTACTGTATTTGCTTGATTATAAGATGACCCTGATTATAAGATGACCCCCCAAAAATTTTAATATTAATTTAGGAAAAAAAGAAAAAGCCTGAATACAAGACTACCCTATAGGAAAAAAAGTTTTACTAGTAAATATTAATTCACATGTAAAATATTTTTTCATATTAAATGAAAATAATGATTGAGAAAAATGCATTTTTTCTTTTTTTATTTCCTTTTATTTGCCAACCTGCCCCTCCCCCAGTTATGCATATCTGCCTCCAGCCTTGCCACTCTGCCCCCTAGATATACCTTATACCCCCCTTATATGCCACTCTGCCCCAGAAATGCCTTATACCCCCTGTATGCCATGATGCCTCCCTGATATGCCACTGTGCCCCCAGATATGCCTTATACCCCCTATATGCTACTCTGCCTCCCAGATATGCCTTATAGCCCCTATATGCCACTCTGCCACCTGATATGCCACTCTGCCCCCCCCAAGACTTACCAATGCATCCCCAGACTTGTCCCCCATGCTTCAGACTCCCTGGTGTCTAGTGGGGGCTGCCGGTGGACGTCTGTGTGATGCGCGTAGGCAATCTCTGCTGCTGCCCATTAATTCCCCTGGGGCTTCTATGACTGAGCACCGGAAGGTCATTTCATGCTGGCGCTCCGTCATAGAAGCCCCAGCGGAAGTGCCGGACAGAAGCAGAGGTTGTCTGCTCACATCGCTCAGACATTCAACTGGCTGCCTGAAAGGAGGATCGAGGTCCCCTTCAGCGCTGCGGGGATCCTCCTCTCTGGTAACCGGTGAACCTCTGCTTCTGCCCGGCAGTTCCGTTGGGGCTTTTCTAATGGAGCACCGGAAGGTCATGTGACGCCGGAGGCAGAGGTGGCACAGGCAGGCTGCTTCAGGGGCAGAGGTGGCACAGGCAGATGTTTCAGCGGCAGAGGTGGCACAGACAGACGTTTCAGCGGCAGAGAAGGCACAGGCAGACTGTTTCGGGGCACAGACAGGCTCCTTCAGGGGAAGAAGTGGCATAGGCAGACATGGGCGTAGGAACCCCTAAAAATCTGGGGGGACAGCATTTTCCCCCATCAGATCCCCACTTTCTCCCCATCTCTCACACTATCCACCCCCTCTCCCCCTTCTCACACTATCTACCCCCTCCCTTCTCACACTATCTACCCTCTCCCTACCCCCTTCTCACTAGCTACCCTCTCCCTACCCTCCCTTCTCACTAGCTACCCTCTCCCTACCGCCCCTTCACACTAGCTACACTCTCCCTACCCCCCTTCTCACCAGCTACCCTCTCCCTACCCCCCTTCTCACTAGCTACCCTCTCCCTACCCCCCCCTTCTCACTAGCTACCCTCTCCCTACCCCCCCTTCTCACTGTCTACCCCAGGGATGTCCAAGTTTTTTCTGCAGTGGGCCACTTCATCAGAATTGTATACGTGCGCGGGCCGCACTCATTTTTCACTGTGAGAAAATATGGCCTTTAATAAAATATGCAGATTAAAATAAAGTAAATGACACAAAACCTTTACTTTTCCTCTCACTGATTTCTGGGCCTAGAAAGTGTTGTGACTACAAATTCAGGACTCAGGATAATTAAAAATGAAATAGTTCTATTTATTCTAGGGATGCACCAAAATGAAAATTCTGGACCAAAACATTCACGGTTCACTTAGCCAAAACCGAAAATGACCCCCCACCTTTAAAAATAATAATAAAAACTCACATTTTTAATAAAAGTAGGTAACACATCACAATTGGACAAAAAAAAATTGCAATATGACGTGGCATGATAGGAGTGTGATTGCTGTTAGCAATCACACTCCTATCATACCCAGGCAGCCAGTACATGCTGGTACAGGGTGGCTGTAAGTGATGTGCAGACCCCATATTGCTGACAGCATCAATACACAAGGGGGGCAGCTAGCTAGGTTTCAGCATGTACTGGCTGACTTGGCATGATAGGAGTGTGATTGCTAACAGCAATCACAGTCCCATCATGCCTAGGTTCCAGCACTTACACATCCAACCAGTAAATGCTGGAACCTAGACATGATGGGACTGTGATTGCTGTAAGCAATCACACTCCTATCATGCCAAGTCAGCCAGTACATGCTGGTACAGGGTGGCTGTAAGTGATGTGCAGACCCCATACTGCTGGCAGCATCAATACACAAGGGGGGCAGCTTGCTAGGTTTCAGCATGTACTGGCTGACTTGGCATGATAGGAGTGTGATTGCTAACAGCAATCACAGTCCCATCATGCCTAGGTTCCAGCACTTACACATCCAACCAGTAAATGCTGGAACCTAGGCATGATGGGACTGTGATTGCTGTTAGCAATCACACTCCTATCATGCCAAGTCAGCCAGTACATGCTGGTACAGGGTGGCTGTAAGTGATGTGCAGACCCCATACTGCTGGCAGCATCAATACACAAGGGGGGCAGCTAGCTAGGTTTCAGCATGTACTGGCTGACTTGGCATGATAGAAGTGTGATTGCTAAAAGCAATCACAGCCCCATCATGACTAGGTTCCAGCACTTACACATCCATGCTATCACACACACACACTCATTCATTCATATACTCATTCATTCACAGATTAATTCCCTCAATCACGCATACTGATTCAAACACCCTCCCCACCCCCTTACCTGCACTGCAGCTCCTCGATGCCGCTCACAGACTTCAGCAGGGGGCGCGGCCTCCCTCTGCGTTCTCTGGTACTGCACAGCGGAAGCAGGATGTGATGTGATGTCACGTGAACTCTGCTGGGTTCCGCTTCCTCTGTGCAGTACAGAAGACCCTCCCACAGGTATGTAGCAGGGCTCGAGGTGCGGACCGCATAAGATCAGTTGCCCTGGCTGCCGATCTTACGCGGGCCGCACCTCGAGGTCTCACGGGCCGCATTTGCAGCGTTTCTATTGGGGGGGTCCTACGGCCCTGGGGGGGATTTCTTCATTATCGGTCCCCCCCGCATGAGTTACTGGGGGGGATCTGTCCCCCCCGCCCCCCCCGGTTCCTATGCCCATGTAGGCAGACTGTTTCAGGGGAAGAGGTGGCACAGCCTGACTATTTCAGCGGCAGAAGAGGCACAGGCAGGCTGTTTCGGGGCACAGGCAGGCTGCTAAATGGGCAGCGGTGGCACAGGCAGTCTGCTAAATGGCCAGCGGTGGCACAGGCAGGCTGTTTTAGAGGCAGAGGCCAACCATGTCAATTTCTGGCATAGTGTATAATAATAGGGGTTATGCTGCATGACCGTCAATGTCTGGGTCAGTGTATAGTAGTGGGAATTACACTGTACCATATCTGTTCGGTAAATGTTATTTAATTAAACTTATTTAATTTATTTAAGAGTTACCGTATTTGCTCGATTATAAGACGAGGTTTTTTCCAGAGCAAATGCTCTGAAAAATACCCCTCGTCTTATAATCGGGGTCGTCTTCTAATCAGACCCCAAAAAAATGGCTGGGGCCATGCTGCTTACCGGTCGCGAGCAGCGTCTCTTCCGTTAGAAGCAGGAGGACAGGAAGCTTGTAGCTTCCTCACAGAACTCTATCTCCCCCTCCCTCCTCTGGGGGCGGGGCCAGAGAAGTTGCTGGTACAGCCGGTCCCCTGCAGAAGTCTTCGAGTGAGAGATCTGCAGTTCAGGTATGGGGGTGGGGGAGGGTTTTTGGGTAAGTATGTGTGATTAATGTGTGAAGTATGTGTGATTAATGGAATGAATGAGTATTTAAATGTTTGTGAATGTGTGTTTGTGTGTGATAGCATGGATGTGTAAGGGGGGTGGGGGTTGTAGCATGGCATAGGGAGGCTGTAATCCCACTACTATCATCCCCAGGTTCCAGCATGTACTGGCTGCCTTGGCTTGATAGGAGTGTGATTGCTGTTAGCAGCAATCACACTCCTATCAAGCCAAGGCAGCCAGTACATGCTGGGTTAAAAGGCATATCATGGGGCTGAGTGGCATATAGGGGGTTAAAATGCATTTCTGGACCTCCAGAAATGCATTTTAACCCCCTATATGCCACTCAGCCCCATGATATGCATATATACCTCCAGAAATGCATTTTAACCCCCTATATGCCACTCAGCCCCATGATATGCCTTTTAACCCCCTATATGCCAGAGTGGCATATAGGGGTATAAGGCATATCATGGGGCAGAGTGGCAAATAGGGGGGGTATAAAGCATTTCTGGGGGCAGAGTGGCATAACTGGGGGGGCAGGTTGGCAAATAAAAGGAAATTTAAAAAATATATTTACATGAATTAATATTTACTGGTAAAACTTTTTTTCCTATAGGGTCGTCTTATATTCAGGCTTTTTGTTTTTTTCCTAAATTAATATTTTGATTTTGGGGGGTCGTCTTGTAATCGGGGTCGTCTTATAATCGAGCAAATACGGTATTTTTCCAGATTTCAATTTTTTCCCAGTTGACATAAATAAATATTCTGGCCAACATTCATTTTTTTGTGTGTGGGGGGGTGCCACATACAGGATCCGCCCCGGGTGCCAAATACTCTAGGTACGCCCCTGTCATCAGCTCACTGTACAAATATATGAATATATGCACCAATTGGCTTTATGGTAGATGTTTCTTCAACAAGGGTGAAGTTGACTGACTTCAAGAAAGTAAATCCTGTCAGTCTTTGTTTTATACAAATCAAAAATGAAGCCATCATCACCAATCTTTACTAAACTACCCAGAAAAGGGATCTTTCTATCACTTAATTCTAGTGTAAAATTAATGGTCTCTACACCAGAGACCAAACCATCCCTAAATGATATTAAATAATCAATATCAGCATTCCATACAAAAAATATCATTAATATATTTTAGCCAACTCTGTACATATTGATGGAAAAAAGGGTTGGTATATACAAATGCATCCTCAAAGACATACATCAAGAGGTTAGCATAACATGGGGCCACATTACACAACATCACAGAATCCTGTACCTGTAAATAGCACGTATCATTAAAAGCAAAGTAGTTCCAAGTGAAAACCAAGAGAAAAATATTGTAAATATGTGTCCAAAGCCTAGTTTCTGTATGTAAGATGCCCTCCTGTCCCGCGCAATGTGGACACGTGAACAACCTTTCTCTCCTCCTGCTTGTACTAAATATGCCTTTATTACTTACACACTGCATTTTGTGGAAAGTTGATGGTGTGGTGCACCTCTATCAGGTCTTACCTGTCTTTTATCCATTACCTTAACAAGTTTCAGGCGGGCTAAATAGTAAGCAGGAAAATATATTTGTACTTTGCTTCAGGACCATAAATGAGAGTGCCGAAGATATTATTTCATTACATTAAAAAAGAGCAGATTGCATGGTACTATTATAATATGCAGGAAATTTAAATTGCATGAAAATTGACATTTATGCATGTTGACACATATTGAAGAAGACGAGGGCTCTGCTCTTGCAAATTTACAATCTATAAGACACATTTACTTTTTTGCAAAAAAATAAATTGTATTTAAATGTATACATAATAATCATTTTAAAGTATTTACACTAGTGGGAGCCCCAGCGGAAGTACCGGCAGTGTTGCAGGGGGCCTGGATCCTTCTCTCTGGCAACCAGTGAACATCTGCGCCGTCACATCGCACAGACAACCCCCGCTGCTACCCGGCACTTCCACTGGGGCTTCTATGTTGAAGCGTCAGTGTGATATGACGTTCCGGTGCTCAGTCATAGAAGTAGCAGTAGAGGTTGGCTATGCGCATCACGCAGATGTTCACCAACTGCAATCACTAGACAGCAGGGAGTCTGAAGCACAGGGCAGGAGTCTGGGGATGCATTGGTAAGTCTGGGGGGGGGCAGAGTGGCACATCAGGGGGGCAGAGTGGCAAATAGGGGGTATAAGGCATATCTGGGGGGCAGAGTGGCATATAGGGAGTATAATCAGGGTCGTCTTATAATCGAGCCAATATTGTAATTCTGTTTATAAGTGAAGTGGTTAGAACAAAAAGTACAAATATAAAAGGAAACATATCTATTATGCCCCCACGAGTAAATCCAGTCTATTTTCTTGTTAAAGGTTGCCAGTTTGCAATTTAGCATGGACACATTTTTTAAATAGCTATTCGGAATCAATCAGTGAAAAATTAAATGTTTACATTAAAATGTCAAAGTTAGTAGAAGGCTACTTCTGAAATATGTGTATTGAAAACACATTTTATAACTAGGTTTTGTTGATATTTATATTTTTATTCACATTTGTTTAAACAAGAATATCAGCTATAACCGTACATATAGAGGAGTTAACTATTAACTGTAACGGAGTTCTAATTTTTCTTTTTCTTCTTAAACGGACACTTCAGCTATCATATGAACTTTAATGCATACAATAGCTGAGTGGCCCCTCTTGCAAATGCATTGGGTGTTTCTGCAAAATACTCTATATACATTTGCCCATTTAGTTGCTGTGTCAGGATACAACTACAGCCCAGTGAAGCTTTCACCAAAAATAGGCGGTTTTTTTTTCCAGGTTTAATTTATGTATGTTTACAGAGTACCTTAATATGCATTCATTTTGGTAGGTGACTGCCTGGGGCAATGGAGTGTCCCTTTAAACAAAATACACAATGGATCCATTCACTTGATAGGTGCTCTGAAATTAAATTGTGTGTTTAGATCAAATGTATTAATGGTATTCAATTGTTGCAATATGAAAAACCAACTTTCATGATCAGCCCCATTGGAACATCTGGTTTTCATACTTACCCCAATTTAAGGGTAAAAATCCATGTTTGGTACCCAACTTATTCTAATCCTCTTCCTTCCCTTTCCTTCCCTTACCTTCCCTCCCCTGATTTTTCTAGGAGCTTACAGTGTTTGGTGGGTGTGAGGCTATCACAGTTATCTACAACCTAAAAACAATAGTATGTACAGTGGGGCAAAAGAAATATTTAGTCAGCCACCAATTGTGCAAGTTCTCCCACTTAAAAAGATGCGAGAGGCCTGTAGTTTTCACCATAGGTACACTTCAACTATGAGAGACAGAATGGGGGGAAAGGATACAGGAAATCACATTGTAGGATTTCTAATGAATTCATTGGTAAATTCCTCAGTAAAATAAGTATTTGGTCACCTACAAACAAGCAAGATATCTGGCTCTCACAGACCTGTAACATCTTCTTTAAGAGTCTCCTCTGTCCTCCACTCGTTACCTGTATTAATGGCACCTGTTTGAACTTGGTATCAGTATAAAAGACACCTGTCCACAACCTCAAACAGTCACACTCCAAACCCCACTATGGCCAAGACCAAAGAGCTGTCGAAGGACACCAGAAACAAAATTGTAGACCTGCACCAGGCTGGGAAGAATGAATCTGCAATAGGCAAGCAGCTTGGTGTGAAGAAATCAACTGTGGGAGCAATACAGGACCACTGATAATCTCCCTCGATCTGGGGCTCCACGCAAGATCTCACCCCGTGGTGTCAAAATGATCACAAGAACGGTGGGCAAAAATCCCAGAATCACACGGGGGGACCTAGTGAATGACCGGTAGAGAGCTGGGACCAAAGTAACAAAGGCTACCATCAGTAACACACTACGCCGCCAGGGACTCAAATCATGCAGTGCCAGACGTGTCCCCCTGCTTAAGCCAGTACATGTCCGGGCCCGTCTGAAGTTTGCTAGAGAGCAACCAGATGAAACCAAGGTAGAACTTTTTGGTAGAAACTCAACTCGTCGTGTTTGGAGGAGAAAGAATGCTGAGTTGCATCCAAAGAACACCATACCTACGGTGAAGCATGGGGGTGGAAACATCATGCTTTGGGGCTGTTTTTCTGCAAAGGGACCAGGACGACTGATCCGTGTAAAGGAAAGAATGAATGGGGCCATGTATCGTGAGATTTTGAGAGAAAACCTCCTTCCATCAGCAAGGGCATTGAAGATGAAACGTGGCTGGGTCTTTCAGCATGACAATGATCCCAAACACACTGGCCGGGCAACGAAGGAGTGGCTTTGTAAGCAGCATTTCAAGGTCCTGGAGTGGCCTAGCCAGTCTCCAGATCTCAACCCCATAGAAAACCTTTGGAGGTAGTTGAAAGTCCGTGTTGCCCAGCAACAGCCCCAAAACATCACTGCTCTAGAGGAGATCTGCATGCAACAGTGTGTGAAAACCTTGTGAAGACTTACAGAAAACGTTTGACCTCTGTCATTGCCAACAAAGGGTATATAACAAAGTATTGATATGAACTTTTGTTATTGACCAAATACTTATTTTCCACCATAATTTGCAAATAAATTCTTTAAAAATCAGACAATGTGATTTCCTGTATTCTTTCCCCCCATTCTGTCTCTCATAGTTGAAGTGTACCTATGGTGAAAATTACAGGCCTCTCTCATCTTTTTAAGTGGGAGAACTTGCACAATTGGTGGCTGACTAAATACTTTTTTGCCCCACTGTATATAAATAATATGATATGTGTTTGGAGATTAAACAATGTAAATGAAATACAATAATCTTTTTGTTAACATTTTTTTATTGTTTTATAAACCGTATATATGGTTATATAGGCACATGAAGAATTGGTCTTTCCTTCTAAACACATACCTTAAAACAAAATGCGTTGAGTGCAAAAATAATTTTTTGCATTACTTTTTTTTTCCTTGCATAAACCTTTCCCAGTACATGCAGGTTTTAACATATTTCCACAATTTTAAAAGTAAGAAAACATCTTAAAGGACCGTCCTGGGGAAACAACAGCTTGATTAGTTTTCCCTTTTTACAACAGCCTGCAAAGTGTAAAACACCACTTGTCAGAATTGAATTTGTCATCTCCAGACCTCACAGGAATTTAAGGAACTAAATAGTTAGCAAGTTATCCTGGTATTCCTCGTTGCTTTAATCAAAGTAGAAGTTTCAATTTAAACCTTCAGGAAATCTAGTCTTATTTCAGGCAATCAGTTTACTGATGACATGGCCTGTATAATTGGTTTCAGTCACAATTCACTATTCACTATCATCCTCTTAACCTATCTCCTCATAGATATACAGATTCCTTACACAGATGTAATCCCTTTAACCCCAAGTGACTATTTTTTACATATCTTTGGTCAACGATGATTCCCCTTTTCCATGTTCAGCATACACACACAAATTATATTTTGTTTTTTTTTAAGGATAGATAGGGCTTTCTCTTAATACCACTTTTGTTGTATAGTCTGTCTTTTATTATGAATTGAATAACATGTCAACAAAAATCCAATCTAATTTACTTAAAATTTCCTCAACAAATTAGGTGCCACTGATAAAAAAAATGCCCTTATTTATGTTTAACAACATCCCCTGAGTAGAATAATACCCCACATTCATGTTTTTTTAAAAAAAAATTGTAAAAGGGAGTAAAATGCTCCCTTACATTCTGCACTATTTTTTTTCTTATTTTTGAACTGTGGATTTAATGTGGGAGGGGCAATAGGTGTTTGGGCACCTATTTTTAAATATCTTTTATTATATATATAATTTGAATATATTTATATATATACATATTAATATATTCTATTATTTATTATTATTCATTATTAATATTTAGCTTTTCTTTTTTTCTTTATTTTTTAAATATATATATATATATATATATATTTTATATATTTTTTCTGCTGACAAGGGAGACCCCAGGTTGTCTAATGACAGCCTGATTGCCTGTGAACTGGCGGGGAAATGTCCCTGCCAGAGCAAAAACCACAAGATGTGCTACATCTTTGGTCACCTAGGGCTTGTTTCTGAGAACATAATATTACGTTGTAAAGGGGTTTATGCCATTGACGTCATACTATAATAACATTTATTTAGTTATACAGATTATAGATCACCTAAACAGGGAAAAAAGGACATAAAGAACACTGAAGCTGATTTTTTCTTTGAGAAAGTAGTTTTAAGAGTACTGATGTGTTCTGAAGAATGACATGCATTTTTTTCTATGTACTCTCTGTTCATAATAAGTGTTCCCTAGGTAAACCTGATTGACAGGAACCAATAGTTGTCCTTTTCAGGAGGATAATGCTTTTTTAATTAGCTGTTAGGGTATTAAATGTCTTTTGTGAAGACTTCACATTGCCATGAGCTAGAGTTTGGAAAACAGTTTATTTATTAAGGAATTCCTGCAAGATCAAAGTAGATAACAGATCTATCTATCTATCTATCCACCTAGCTATCTATCCATCTATCTCTCTAGCTATCTATCGTCTATCATGGACATATATTTAACTCCCCTGTATGTAATGGGATATGTCTGTCTTGTCTATACAGTTAAAATCAAGTTGTTGGTTAAAGGGTTAACTCTTCTTGCATGACTCAACACAGCACACATGCGCTCATTTACAAAATTGTTTGAACATTTATTAATATTTATGTTGCTTGTTATGAAAATGTAACAATTTACCTATAAAGTCCAAATACCAACTTTAGTAACTATGATGTTAGTGATATGATAATTTGTATTATTCTTTATGTAATTAACAATCATTGAAAAATAATTAATACATTATATATATATATATATATATAAGACTGTTCTATCAGTGTCTCAAAAATGATAACATGTATACATATACATATACTTTTATATTACATTAAACACTTTCTTATGAAATTACCACAAAGTTAAAATACAGCAGCTTTGAATGATTTAGTGTGGAAAGAGTATTTATTATGACTTTCTTTCATTTTCCTGTTGTATTTAATTAACTTTTCTTAGGTATATATATATATATATATATATATATATATATATATATATATATATATAACGTAGTGTCTGTAGAAAGCATGCCCCTCCTTATATAAAAATCATGGCATTCAAAAGACTAATCGCTTCACTCTGATAAACAAAGATTCTTATTTCCTTATCAAATTTCCTCACTAGGCTTAGCCAAGCTTGTCAGCTTCTCATGTCCCTTCCTCAATAGCTGGTTTATTCTAAGCATTTTGCCAACAAGCATTCTTGGGAACAAACCTACTGAAGAATGAAGTCCTAATTTCTTTATCTCATGCATTGAGAGGTTTTATTAATGTGTTTGGGAATAGGACACAGGTAATGTTTGCATGGTGCATTTCAAAGGATAATGAAAATGCTGCACATTGGACAGTTACCGTCTAAAAAAAAAAACAGATGGCCACCAAAAAAGTATTGTGATGTGTAGGATATAATAATAAAATTTCTTAAGTGCAAACAGGTATCACAAATTAAAGGACTGCAGCTGTTTCTAGTGTACCCTTCTATTGGAAATGTTCTGTTGGACACCTAACCCTTTTGCTGTAGACCACCATTTACTACACTGAAAGATAAGTAGAACACCCCTTTTACCCCTGCCCACCGTTTTATATCTTATCACATTTAATAGGGTAATTTGTAAATAGCATGGACAGGTCAAGGTAGGGTTCAATTCCGGATAGGCATGGAGTGTCTGCAAACTTTATCTTGGAACCCTCATCTCTCTGTCAAAAAAAATTCTACAGGCTTAATCCCAGTCCATAGGTAATTCACTTTGCTACCGTTCTACCTTCTGCTCATTATAACTTCCTGAGCTTTGTGCTCCTATCTCCCTTTCCGCTTTTTGCTTAACCATTTCATGTTAGCTTCTCTTATTCAGGGGATCTCCCAAACTGTCTGCTTGTATTGTGCACCTGCTGGTCTCCTAGCACAGGAAAGACTTCAGTGCATAATTATTCTTCTTTCTAATTTTCACATAAACTATATCAACAAAAGTATTGGTACACCGCACCATTACACCGACAGTGACTTTTAAATATTGCATTCTAAAACCATAGACATTAATATGTAGTTGGTCCCACCTGTGCTGCTATAACAGCTTCCACTCTTCTGGGAAGGCATTCCACAAGATTGAGTGTTTCTGTGGGTTTTTTTGCCCATTCATCCAGTAGAGCACTGATGTTGGACAAGAAGGCCTGACTCACAATCTCTGTTCCAGTTCATCCCAAAAGTGTTCGGTGGGGTTGAGGTCAGGGCTCTGTGCGAGCAAGTCAAGTTATTCCACACCAAACTCATCCAACCTTGTCTTTTTAAACCTTGCTTTGTGCACTCTGGCACAGTCATGCTGTAATAGAAAAGGGCCTTCCCCAAACTGTTGCCACAAAGCTGGAAGCATAGCATTGTCCAAAATGTCTTGGTATATTGAAACATTAAGATTTCACTTCAGTGGAAGTAAGGGGCCTAGTCCAACCCCTGAAAACAGCCCCATACCATTATGCCTTCTTCACCAAACTTTACAGTTGCCACAAAACAGTCAGGCAGGTAACGTTCTCCTAACATCCGCCAAACCCAGCCTATCAGACTGCCAAACAGAAAAGTGTGATTCATTTCTCCACAGAACACCTTTCCACTGGTACAGAGTACAGTGGCAGCGTGCTTTGTCATTGTTTTTGGTGATGAGATGCTTGGATGCAGCTGCTTTCTGGGAAGAAAGGGGAGAGATAATGAATAAGGGGAGAAAAGGGGAAAAACTAAAGAGATAATGAGAAGGAGGAGAGATGGGGACATAGAGATGAGATTAACAGAAAGAATGGATATATAAATAAAGAGGAGGAGAGATACAGAAAGAAGAGTGATATAGAGAAAAGGAGAAACAAGAGGACAGATAAATTGAAAGAGCAGGAGAGATAAACAGAAAAGGGGAGTATAGAGCAAAATGGATGAGGCAAAGCGAAAGAGGAGGAGAAAAAAAGAGAAAAGGGAGAGAAGGGAAAGAAAAGGGGAGAGAGAAAGAGGAGGGGTGATAACGAGAAAAGGTGGGCAGGTAAAGAGAACAAAGAGGGAATAAAAGAAAGGGGAGAAATAAAGAAAAGGAGGAGAGCTAGAAAGAAGGGATACAAAGAAAGCGCAGGAGAGAGAAGAGGGATCGAAGAGAAAGGGAGAAATAAAGAAAAGGGGAGAGGTAAGGGAGAGATGAGATTAAGAGGAATGAGAAAGATAATGAGAAAAGGGGGAACAAAGAGAAGGAGAAAGATAAAGAGAAAAGGGAGAGATAAAGGGGTAAAAAAGGCAGAGACGAGTGATAATGAGATAGTAGATAAATGATGAGAAAGGGCTGAGAGAATGTGTTTGAATGTTAGGACAGGAATGTCCAGGAGAAAGCAAGTGTGTGGATGCAAGGGCATGTGTAAACCTGGATGCATGTGTACATGTATAAGTATGTGTTTATGGGCAGGCATTTGTAAGGGTAGAGTATACGTGAGTATTCTGACAGTCTATCCTTCACTGTTACTGTTTTGGGGTTAAAAGAATGCGCGTGAGCCTGACCGAGAGGAGCCCTGACCGAGCACTGCTTTGACTGACACAAGGCCCAAGACTCTGAGAGGCCACTGTAGGTGCACTCTGGGTGCTCGTTAAGTCCTGTGGATGCAATCTTCGCAAGTCAAAGGTCTGTGTGTAATCCAGGTGCTGGGGCAAATACTGTGCAATCAATCTGGATGTTTGTGCATTCTGAGTGATGGGCAATTCCTGCAGATACAACTTCGGCAACGAGACGGACGCATCACCATATCAAGATCCCAGCTTTAATAGAAGGTATCGCTAACTGCATATGTCATGTGAACAGCCAAACTGTGTCCCCTGGATGATAGAGAGGATTGCCATGTCTACGCTTATCTACTTGTTTCTTGTGACAGTTAATGACCAGTGACGTGCCTGGCATGTCATTGCAAAAAATAAGCTTAGAAAACGATCTAAGATTGATGTTGAAGCATTAGGCAACACTGAGATCAGCAGCTGGGGACCATGTGGCCCCACCCTGGGGCGTCAACATCAGGTACTGTGAAAGAGCTAAGAAGATCAACGACTGCCTCCTAAACTTTAATGTGTTGTTGAAATGCCTCGATAACAAAGCATTCAGCGACACCGAAAACCCACCTCAGGACGCACTGTAACCACTCACCAATTCACCAATTAAATGTCTGCTTTGCTGGATCCATCTGGATTGTGGAGAAGTTGAAGCTGGATATATCACATGGAAACCGAGAACAAGATTTATATAACTTTGCTCTCAGGTTTACCTAAAATTTTGCTGACCTCTGTAGGCGGTATTCGAATGCTGGCCAAATTGAAGATCACAGAGCATTCCTCTTATAGCAAAAAAGGACATTATGTATGACACAGAAAACTACTTTAAAGACAGGCCAACCTACCAACAAACAAGTGGAGCGCTAATGCCCAACCATTCTGTGTTATGCAAATACTTTTGAATGTTTTCCTTTGTTTAATTGTCAAGCAACAAAATAAAGGGTTCCCAAGTGTTTGCACCATCATGTTCCTTATTCTCTAATGTGTTAGTCAACAAAATTTGATATATCTTAACCCTCCAAAGTGCTATAGAAGGGGACACAGACTCTACCCAAATCATAATTGTCTCACAATCAGAAATAATACCACTATCAAATCTCAGAAGGTTTCTGTCAAAAGGCCCTGGGTCTTTGCATGTATTGTGGCAGAGCAGGTCACATGTTTAAGGGCTGCAGGACTCATACCCGCTCCTCTAAGGGTAAATATCCTGTAGCTCATTTGCACACCTATAAGGAGAAGGCTCCCTGTTTTTTGTCTCACCTCTTTCTTTATGTGTCTATGCAGTGGAATAAGAGGTCCGCCTTTTTAGCATCCATGGTGGACTCTGGAGCCAGTGGTAATTTCATGGACTCAGACCTCATCCAGTCACTCTCCATCCCTACTCGTTCCAAGAAACATCCTGTTTCAATTCAACTCGTTGACGGTAGTCCCCTCAAGACTGGTCCTATAGTCAGGGAGACCACTGCTCTGACTATCAAGATTGGGGATAGCCATACAGAGTCCATCCGGTTCAACGTTGTCCCTTCTCCTGTATCCCTTATTATTCTCGGCGTTATCCAGTTCAAATCTACCATCTTTCCATCTGTCTGCCTTACTCAGACCACTACCTCCCTCCAGGAGATCTCGATACCATACAGACATTGTAAAGACATATTTGAGAAAAGAAGTGCTGAAACACTACCCCCTTCTCGACACTACGACTGTCCTATAGAACTACTCCCTGGAACAGCTATCCCATTTGGCAGGATCTATCCTCTCTCTGAACCAGAACTTGCATCATTAGTAGAGTAGATAGACGAAAGCCTCTCAGAAGGGTTTATCTGACCCTCTACTTCCCCAGCAGGGGAATCTTTTTCGTACACAAGAAGGATGGGGGGTTGCGCCTCTGTATTGACTATCGGGAATTGAACAATATTACAGTAAAAAATCGATACCCAATCCCAGAATTACTGGAACATGTCCGTTCAGCCAAAATATTTACTAAAATAGATTTACGTGGGGCCTACAATCTGATCAGAAAAGGAGACAAATGGAAAACAGTGTTTAGGTGTCGATATGGCCATTTCGAATACCTAGTGAGGTCCTGATCACTTCGTTATTGTGTATTTGGATGACGATTCCTCATCGTTAGAATCGCCCCATGAGCATTTTTGAAGTTTAAACTGTCAAATTTTTGGGTTACATTCTTTCCCCGACCAGTATAAAGATGGATCCTATTAAGGTCACAGCCATTCTCCACTGACCTCCACCTACCGATTGTAAAGGTGTACAAAGATTTGTGGGTTTCGCAAATTACTATCGGAAGTTTATCCATGACTTTTCTAAACATATCCAACCTATTACCGCGCTTATGTAAAAAAAAAAAAAAAGTTTTCCTGGAATGAAGCCACACAGAAAGTATTTGATTTTTTTTTTTTTTTTAATTGTCTCTGCGCCTTTGTTTGAGGAACAAAGCATTATCGAATACAAGTAGGTACAGGGGATTTGTGCCTTCATTGGGTCACCTTTTTTTGTTATAATGACTAATGCCTAGGTCTGTCCACGTCATGCCCCAATACTTTGATGCCACACAAAATTTGTCTTAATTTTAAATCCACAGCAGCCAATATGCAGTATTTGTGTCTAAAGTGACATGCAATGCTCAGACCTTTTTAACAACATGAAGATTTTAACTATCACAGAAAGGTAGGGTTATTTGAATCTATGTGTTTATATAATGTCCCTAAATACAATACCTACTGCATTATAAATATTTAAAATGGTTTGCTAGGAATATTTAACCAAATATTATTGGCACAATCTCTATCTTATGTTGTAAAAGTGTGCAAAAAAAGGTGGGTACTACCTGAAATGGAAATCCTTTGCGTTTGGGCAATTTTCACACGCTTTTTAAAATCATTAACAGAACTGAAAAAAACAACACCACATAAATTCACCACAGATGTTTTTAGGTTCCAAAGTAAAGCTATCATAAAGACATCTCATTAATCTCATTCAATATACCCTATTAAAGCCATTCATTTTCTACAGTGTTCACTAAGGTCTCTTTTACATTCCGAGCCCACACCTGTTCTACTAAAAACGTTATTGGAATTTAGCCACTCAAAAGAAAAGCAAAATCTACTGTAAGTGACAAACAAACAAAGAACCTGCTGTAATCCGCTTAGAGTGTCTTCAAGGCTCAACAGTTCTTGCTATGGTGAAACCCATTGGCATTATATCCAGTTGGCACCTGGGTCAATGCACAATATTATGTTACCTCTTAATGCAGGTGTTTTTGTTCCTCTTAAGGATTAGTGAATCACCCATTTTACTACATGATAACCACACAATGTTGGAATCAATGGCCTTATAAATCATTCCTTTAGAATGTTCCTTCCTCTAGTTTACCATCCTTAAGGAATTTTAGAACAAGCATTGTTTTCCAGATGACAACCTCCAGGTCAGATGTGGTGCTCTTCTGGCCCTCCAGACTTTCTGAAAAAAAATACTTTATAGCATTTTGTAATTTATTGTGCATTTGTACATGGACTCCAGTGACCATGCCAAGGCTTGTGCCTATGGGGCATTTGCAAAATACCCATCCCAAAGTCTGGATGTGCCTACCCACGTTTAATGGTATTTCTACCACCCACAACTTTTAATAGCCATAATATTAAACATACAAAGCATTTTAATAATGTTATTTATAAATATATATATTTTGCTAAATATCAACTCCAATAACCCCCTGTTAGGCTAAGAAATCAAAGCTACCAAATGCTTTCCTTTGCAATAACGTAATCAAATACGTCAAGTATTTCCCGTATAAGTAATGCAATTAGATTCATTTTCCAGATATGCATGTAATATTTTAACATGATTGCCATAGAAAAAAATCATAACACAAATGATATTTAAAACATGGACCCCACTGCTGAAAGATAAGGTAACATCTTAATATCACCTTAAGAGTAGAGAGGGAACTCCATATTAATGCTAATGGTTTTGGAATGGGATGTCCAACAAGGTCATGTAAGCGTGAAGGTCAGGTATCTGTATACTTTTGGTTTTGTGTATCTTAAAAGACGGCATCAATAATACATTTATTAGTAATTTGCAATACACAGAGCAACTTGGCTTAGGGTAAATGGACATGAAAAAAGAGTGGACTCTCGGATGGAGAGCATATACTGGGCTGAGCAGATTTTCCTCAGTAACCAATAACATCAGCAATTAACATCTTAATATTACCTTAAGAGATGATTAAACTGCTGGTTACCATAAAATAAGGGAACATTTCTTCACGTCTTCACTGGGCTTGTAAATAAATTATTTGTGAGAAGATATCAATAAGGAATTATATGGTGCATTAACCTAATTAATATTTGTTGGAATTCCAAATATATAATGGACAAAAAGGGCACTTGTGGAAAATATCAGGGTAGATTATAGCAAAAATGCTGTATTTTTAGAAATTGAAAAAGAAGCCAACACGACCGAAGGAGGTCACCGAGAAATTATATTACTGTAGCCTCAAAAAGAAGAAAAATAAAATAGTTTTTTTTCGAAGTTTTGCCTCTGAAACCTGGAAATGCCTCTATATTAATGCCACTGATCCCTTGTTATATCTACAAAACACTGTATTATTTTATTTTTTTATTAAATGTTTTATCTATCTAATTTCTATTAGTTGATTATGTCTGGTTCAATTAGAGTTATTTTTATCAATGATGCTGCCACTTAAATGTACACATAACATAGCCATACGTGTTGACAAATCATTTTACTCAAACCTTCTATATGTAAATTATTATTATTATTATTATATTTTTTGTATTTCAGTAATATTATTTGTAACAAGAGTGAGTAGAAGTTGACCACAGATGAAACACTGAACTTAATCCATAATAGTTTAAGAAGAATATTTACAAAACCTTTTCACTCTGTCCATTGGCTATTTAGGTTGCTCTGTGCTCATTTCCTTTCATCCTCAAAAGCTTGTTGTAAGGTTTAACCTAGATGACATCTGTTGTGTTGCGTTTAAAGAAATATAGGGTTTCCTGTGCCACAGAGCTTAACATCTAATCTCCCTGTGTACAAAGTGAACCAATATGGTTGTGTGTTGCAGTCTGCATAGAAGTGTATAGCAGTATAATTAGTTAAGGTCACTTAAGGCTAATTGTAAGCTTCAATAAGCAGGTGTGTGTGTCAGAGAGAGAGACAGTGTGATGAACAACAAAGAGGGTGTTTCTGAGGTTTTCGGCACCATGAGAAAAATGCTGGAGGCATGAGAGGGTTATAGTGGCACAAAAGAGAAAGACTGAAAAATTCCACGGCAAAGGGAAACAAAAAGATTGGATCAAATTGCGATTAACAGTACCACTTCCTATGTTAA
This sequence comes from Spea bombifrons, assembly GCF_027358695.1. Taxonomy (NCBI): domain Eukaryota; kingdom Metazoa; phylum Chordata; class Amphibia; order Anura; family Pelobatidae; genus Spea; species Spea bombifrons. The sequence goes on along the minus strand of NC_071089.1, from coordinate 47,010,170 downwards.
TAGCTTATTTAACCAGTAATACTAAGTTTATCATCCGTGAGTAAACATAGTCTTCTGGTTTTCAGCTGGCATTATTGTGTTGGTGATACAAACGAAGAGTCTACTTACCTTCAGAAAAGCTTAAGTCTGTGGCATAAAATGGCCAAACTAGTATATAAAACTCTCTTTGTCTTAAAATGATCCCTCCACCACACCTGTATACAATAAGAATCAGTGACAGAAGTAGCTTAATTGAGAGGAGTCGTTATAAGCCTGAGAACGGGGCATTTTGTCTGCTCCCATGGCATGTGCATGAGGATTTAATTGATTTTTTTCTTGGGTTTATTTTTGGGTTATGTGTGCTGAACTGTAAAATGAGGGATCATGTGCTTGGTATATTTAATAAATGTTTACATTCTGCAGAATCCACCCACAAGCTTTTGCTCCTTAGAGCCAATCAGTGGCCCAAGTTGTTCGTGAGCTGCAGCTTCTACCTAAGGTACATCATTTACGTATGTGTTTACATTTTGAAGAAAGTATATCAAACCCAATATCCACATTCTTATTCGGTAAGGCTGCCTGGGGCTGTCCCTGTGCTTACTGTACTTGGCTGATCTAGTCTCATTTTTTTCTGTATGCAGTATGTAAACTGCTAAATGGTTGCAACAGTTGATAATGAATACCAATATAATAATTATAAATTGTCAGTTCTATTTCCCTATGTTGGTTGCAACCTGGTTTTAGGAATCAGTGATCTAGTCGTAATTCATTTTATTACATCTTAGTCCTTGGGTTAGGTCAGAGTTTCCATGATTGCAAAATAAATGTATTCCATGACCATTATGTGAACAAAGAACAGATGAAAAAAACATTCAAATGAAATGTGTTAAGCTTTGGATGTTCCCAGCAATTCAGTGAAGTTGGTGTACAACTCCATCTATCTTTGAGGACTGCAAACAGGCCAAAAGTTTTGGATATTTCAGCCTGTGCACAAGCCTCACTATTAAATTCATTAAACTTCTTGTTTTTAGGTAAGGATACACATAATTCTTGACTTGTTTGCAGCCTTCAAAGACTGGATTTATGCACCGCTGATCTGCATAATTGTATGAGAATTAAATTGCCTTGATAGATTGGTCACTTACTATCTACCAATACTCTGTTCGCTCATGTATCTATGTTTCTTTCACTCTTCATGATATGAACTCATATTAGATTATAAAAGCATATGACATCTTTACCTGCTTGATGCTTATACGTACTATTAAAGAAGGTATTTTGTAGTTTGCCACTATATTTTACTATAGTTTGACAAATCACAAATCCTACAGTATTTTGTCATTTTTGTTTAATAAAATGCCATAACACCTTATGTATTCTTTCCCTGGTTTATGCACACAAAAAATAAATCACAGTTAGGTGTCAGATTACACAAGCACTGGGTTCTGTGAGGAGAAAAATTACATGAATCAATAACACCGTCTAGGAAAAGCCTTAGAATTACAAGTGGGTACAAATGTTACCCATAAGATGGCTTTGTTGCTAGTAAAATATGGCTGCCTCAGCTATCTTCAGTGCAGTGACAGACAAGAAGCGCAAGCTTTGGCTTCTGTTGCATATTCTGATGGAGCTTACTCGGGTTGCACTTAGACACGTCGATCTACTCAGTAATGCAGGCACTGTCTGTTATGTTGGGCTGCCCTCTGAAGGCTTTACAGTACAGACAACTCAAATGGTTTGAATTTCAAATTCCCATAGGAATCATTAGAAGATATTTTTTTCTTAATTTGTTTTATTAAATATCGATTTGACCACGAAAAACAAATGAGTTTTTACTATACCAGTCAAACAAAAAAAATAAAAAAAATACAAAAAGGTACAAGGCAAAAGAGAAATGTAAATACAAATTAACTATTCACAAACCTTATTATAGCTTTATTACTTTATGGCAAATACTGTAGATTTTTTAAAAAAATCTAATACAATCTACTTTTACTTAAAATATCAGCTAAAATCTACTTACAACATATTTTGTTAGCTATACAATTACAAAAAAGAAATAACTTTATGAACATAAAAAAAAGAAAAACGCATTTTTTTATGTTTTGCATTAAAATACAGTGTGCATTCTAAAATAGAACATAGAACAAGTCATTATTATTATTATTATTGTTTCTGTTTTATATAGCACCATTATAGCGCTGTACAATGGGAAGACAGGACATAACAAGTGGTATATAACATAACAATTTGACTTACAGAAACAACAGGCGAGGAGGGCACTGCTCAAATGAGCTTACAATCTAGAGGGAGTTAGGGTATATTACACAATAGGTAAAACGGCCACTGTTAGGGATGGACCAGCCACACTAGTACAAGTATTACAGGAGGGGTCCTAGGAAAGGTGAGCTCCAGGAATATGGGAGGGCATTAATGTGTAAGGTTATAAGCATCCTTAAAGAAGTGGGTCTTGAGGGATTTATCTGAAGGACCAAACGCACGGAGAATAGCCCAGGGGAGTGCATTCCAGAGCATAGGGGCAGCTCTTAAGAAATCTTGTAAGCTTGCATGAGAGCTACAAATCTGAGGACAGGACAGAAGGAGATCATTGGATCAGCCTAGAGACCGGGCAGGAGTGTACAGTATTTAGAGATGAGTGTTGAGAAAGGGATGCGCTGTGTCAGGATTTTGAAATGAATCCTGAAGCGCACAGGCAGCCAGTGACAAGACTGACAGAGGGGAGATGTGTTAGTAAAGTGATGAAAGATAAGTCTGGCAGCAGGATTCATGGTGAATTGTAGAGGGGTGAGATGGGTAAGAGGGAGACCAGCTAAGATAGAGTTACAATATTCCAAAACCATTAAACTTCAGCGAGATCCTGCGAGAAAGACCAAGCACTATAACAACAGTGGCTAGTGCTCCTGTCATAGCCCTCCTAGTGAGGACTAGCCCCTGCTCAAGTGCCAAACTCCCACGGGACCCTACGCCAGGTAAAGACAGTATGAAAAAATAAAGGGAAGCAGGAAGGGGAATAAATCGATAAGCTATTTGGAACTAAAATGGTGACCTGACATGTGGGGACCCTGTTTAAGTAATATCTCATCCCACCGCCTCCTAGATGCCTGAAAAAACAGCACTTCAGGTTGACCCATGGGCAGGACACACTAATGACCAATAAAAAGGGGATTCCCACTTAACCCTTCTTAAGCCTTATTTACCTAAAATATGCCTCTCCTTGATCTGGGCCCAGTCATGCACCCTTTACTGTCAATACTTACCATCCAGGGCTGTACTTCCTTGTTATACACCATATTTATATTAATAATATCAAATACAATAGTCATATTTTAGATAAAGTGGAACAATCAGCTCTTTTAAAAATATTTATCCCAAGAATAAACCAAGGAAGGAAATTATTTTTACATTACATTTGAGGTTATTGATGGAGTCCCAACATATTTTATAGTACCATTTTCTTTGAGTTCATCAGGGGCAGACTGCCCTTGAACAATGTTCAATTGTTTGTTCATTAAGTTAGTACTACTGTAAGTCTTGATGCAAATATGTTTTGTAATTTATAAAACATTTTATGGTATAGGAAAGGTTTATGAAATTTCTTTGCATGACATTCTTCATTGACCACTTAGCTACAAGACTCAGGATATATAATTAGAACTAGAAGTAAAGTTATGTTGGATGTGTATTATCTAGGAGCATCTAAAGACTGTGTTCATTAAGGTTACTTTACTAATTCTATAATTTTATAGGTACTTAGGCTCTTCTGTTTTCAGAAATAATTGTTATACTATATGTAAGCAATATGTTAAAACGGTAAAGGTTTCACATAACAACGGGTCTATAATGAGGCCTAATGTGTTAAAACGCTATTACTTGTGTCAACTCAATTTTCTAATTATGCTCATATTTCTACAACAATTACAACATGAAAAGATTCACTTACTGTGGGAACTATTACATTGCTGTCTCACTGTAACCTCAGCATAGTCACCAGATATGCTTTTTGAATTATTGTGGGGGCTAGGTATAGAAATTATGCTGATGCTAACTAGGAAAGTGGTTGATTAAAATAGTGATGAGACCCTATTTTGGTCTCATTGTTTTTGGTTATTGGTTATGTTATTGCTCAAATCCAACTTTCTGTTCATGACTAGTATTGTTTATTTGTTTTAATATATTATTTTTAATGTGGTGAATTATGATGATAATTGAGCTTAAGAAATACCAACTGGAACCAAGCGTAGTTATTGAAATGGCCAAGTGGTAAAGATTCATAAACATAACAGTTTGTGGTTTCTGTGTCCCCACAGAGCCACTGCATGCAATTAACTATATATATATATATATATATATATATATATATATATATATATATATCTACCGTAACTATATGTATATATGCTTGTCTCTTACATAAAGCCCTGGCTTTATGTCTCTTTCTCTATTTATACATATGTCCAGTGTATGACCAAAAATATGCGGACACCCCTCCTAATCAGAAGCGTACCAAGTGGGGGACGCCCCGGGTGGCGCTCATCAAGGGGGTGTCACCAAGCCGGCACCCCTCCAGAGTGGCACCCTCCAGCAATCACACTCCTATCATGCCCAGGCAATTACTACATGCTAGAACCTGGGCATGATAGGAGTGTGATTGCTGTTAGCAATCACACTCCTATCATGCCAAGTCAGCTAGTATATGCTGGAATCTGGGTATGCCTAGGCATGATAGGATTGTGATTGTTGTTAATAATCATATATATTTATTAATATTGTTATTGATTTTTTTGTCCAATTTTGGTGTTACTTACTTTTAATAAAAGTGTGGGATATTTTTTTTTAAAAGGTGGGGGGTCATTTTTGCTTGCAGCCAAGTGAGTGCTGAACTTTCAGTTTCAGTCCAGAATTTTCATTTCAGTCCATCCCTACTATATACTAAGCCAGACACTGAAGTGGTAGGCCTACACCACATCAATGTTTGGCTTAGTATATAGTGATAAGGGTTATGCTGCATTATTGTCAATGTTTGCCTCAGTATATAGTGATAGGTGTTATGCTATACCACCGTCAATGTCTACCTCAGTATATAATGAAAACAGTTATGCTGTACCACTGTCAGTGTGCGCCTCAGTATATAATGATAACAGTTATGCTGTCCCACTGTCAGTGTCTGTGCCAGTATTTTATGAGAGAAACTATGCATTTTTAAAGTGTGTGGGGGGGGCACATACACGATCTGCCACAGGTGCCAAATACTCTAGGTACGCCCCTGCTCCTAATTACTATATTTAGGTATACACACACATATACACAGATTGCAAACAGGTGTATACAATCAAGCACATGGGCATGTCATCTCTATAGGCAAACATTGGCAGTAGAATAGGTTGTACTTAAGAACTCATAGGATGCCACCTTTGCCACAAGTCACTTAGTAAAGTTTTTGCCATGCTAGATCTGTCCTGGTTCACTGTAAAGTGAACTTGTTTTAAAGTAGAGGTTTCTAACAGTAACAACAGATTAGTCATGAAGCGATATATCATGCACACACACAGGATGGGGCCACTGAGTGCTGATGTCAGTAGCGTGTTAAAATCGCCTGACCTCTGAAGAATCATTTCCTACAGAGTTCCAAACTTCCTCTTGAGGCAACATCAGCATGAGCACTATGTGAAATGTGTTTTCATGGTGGAGTGAATGCTACAGCACACAAACACATTTTAAACAATTTCATGCTTCCAAATTTGTGGCATCAGATTGGGGGTGGCCCTTTCCAGCATGACTGTGCCCCCTGTGCGCAAAGCAAGGTCCATAAAAACATTGTTTGATGAGTTGGGTGTGAAGTCCTGTCCTTAACTCCATTGGAAGCTTTTGGGATGAATTGGAAAGTAAATTGCAAGCCAGGCCTTCTCGTTCAACATCAGTGCATGACCTCAGAATTGCTCTTTTGGCTGAATGGGCACAAATTCCCACAGACACACTCCAAAATATTGTGTAAAGTCCTCCCATAAACGTGGAGGCTGTTATAACTAACTCCATATTATTGCCCATGGTTTTGGGGTGGGATGTCCAACAAGTTCATATGAGCTTAAACTATGGTCAGGTCTCGACATACTTTTGGTCATATAGTGTATACATAATTTGTACTTCAAAGGCTAGCAGCTGAGGGCTGTAAAAAAATACAGCAACATTATAAACTATACCTCCAGGTAGATTTGTATATTAAGGAATCTTATTCTCCTCATTTTTTTTAACAGGAAGCACAAATAATATGAAGTTTTCTTTCAAGTCCTCTACTATTACAGCATCTCAACCATCAAAGTCCCCTCATAGCCATTTTCATTTACCTTGTGACTCTGACCCTTTGTCAGGCAATGCATTTTCGGAGTAAACTGATCCCAAAGGTTCCCCAAGGATGTTAGTCGCATTTATACACTCAGCCCTTTGAATTGTACAGGCTGCATTTGGCAGTTGTTCAGCAGACTGGGATTCAAAGAGCACACAATTCTTTTTCTTCTGAGGGCTTTTCAGAATAATGACCATGCTTTTTTCAGGGAGCTTTAATGGACATCAGTCATTTAGCATGTTACATTTCATTCATGACTGCAGTAGATGTGATGACTGGTAATAAAAGAGCAGAACAGAGAGAAGACAGACAATAAGTCAGAGAGACAATTGTAGGAGGCTCCTGTGGTAGGAAATAAAAAAACTGTCCCAAACCTTCAGGCAATGTTCATTATTTGGTGAGCATGATACACCCAACTATGACAGCGTTTGACAGAAAGTCTTGATATTAATCATATTCATTTAGTATGTGTGAAACAGCTGTTCAATGGGAACACTTCAGGTAAAAGACATATTGTGTGAGTACCTTTACTGCCATCTGCATGTCCATACTGGGAGCCATTACTTCTGACAGCTGGACCATATTTGCAGAACTTTGTAAGGCTGAGGGGCAGTCTCTGGAGACCAATAAGTCACAAAAGCTCTGAGACTGTCCCACGGGGAGGAGGGATGGAGGCCAGCAGTTCTATACTCATGTACCTGCCAACTGGTGTGTCACAAGAAGGCTAGAATTACCACCCAGCCCCTTATCTGATTAAAAAGATCCTTTCATTTGTCTTAACTCTTTGTACAGTCCTTTGGAATAACGTTCATACATACTTATTTCCAGGTTTTAAATCATTTGCTTGTTGTTACATGTTGATCAATCTATAATAAAAATTATTTTCTGTATTTATATATGCATTGAGTTATTTCAAGTTGGTGTTTAATTTTTAGTTTAACCCCTTCGTGACAAAGGCTGATTTTACTTTTTGTACCCTTCGTGACAATGGCCGTTTTAACAATTCTGCGCTGCTCGTGTTTAGCTGTAATTTTCTTCTTTCCCGTTTACTGAACCCACACAAGTTATATATTGTTTTTTTCAGGACAAGAAGGGCTTTCTTTAGATGACGTGTTTTGATTGTATCATATTATTTACTATTAAAAAAAGTATAAAATATGGTGAAAAATTTAGAATTTTTAGTTTCTAAAAATATTTTACTCATCTATAAAAGGTAATGAAAAAACCTGCTAAATAGATTCTACTATTTGTCCTGAGTTTAGAAATACCCAATATTTTTATGTATTTTTGCTTTTTTCTACACATTATGGGGCAATAAGTACAGGCAGCGTTTTGCTATTTCAAAGCCATTTTTTCCAAATCTGGTAATTCTTTCCCCCATGTGCCATTTCGGGTATCTTTGAAGCCGGCCAATGCAATTTACCCCATCAAGTCATATATTTTTGAAAACTAGACAGTCCAGGGTATTCCAAATGCTAGTATTTTAACCCTTTCCAAGCACTAATTCTACCATCAGCCTTTGTCAAACTTTATGGTAGTCATTTTTTTTCATTTGTTTTGTCACACACATTTTACTTCAAGTATAAATTAAAAGGTTCTGGTATATGTCACTATCATAAAACACCCCAATATGTGTTCAGCAACATTTCCTGAGTACAGCGATACCTCACATGAATGATTTTGCCTGGCTGTTTGGGGGCAAAAGGGCCACATTTGGGGCATGCACATTTTTCAATGTTGAACTTTGGCATTTTGGGATCCACTGCCCATGCCCTATTTGGTACATCTTTGAGCCGGGCCATTTCAGTGCGCCCAACAAAACCATATATTTTTGAAAACTAGACACCCCAGGTGCTTTTTAAATGCTGGTATTTTAACTCTTTGCATGCACACATTTTACCACCAGAAAGTTTGCAGTAGTATTCTTTTGTGTGTATTTTTCCCCCAACATGTATGAATATACAGCTCCTGGTATATGCCGCTGTCACACGACACCCCAATATGTGTTCAGCAACATCTCCTGAGTACAGTGATACCCCACATGCATTTTTCTAATTGGAAATTAGATGTGTGGCCATCCTTCCCCCCGTGTTAATTGGGACATTGTTGAACCCGGCCAATTCAATTTACCCCATCAAATCATACATTTTTTAAAAGACACCCCATGGGCATTTAATATGCCAGTATTTTAACTCTTTCCATGCGAGAATTGTTTTAAGCTAATGTGCTAATTTTAGGACTTGCTCACAAAAATATATTTTTTATATATATATATATTTTTTTTTTGCCTTTTTTAAATTTTTTTTAAATTTTTTTCTTTTCAACTTGAAGGTTCCCCTGATAGTGACATCAGTGGGAAATTATTTTTACATTTTACTGGGTTTTTTTTACTATTTTTTTCTAATTATTATTAATTTTATTTTATTTTTTAATTTATTTTTACTAATCACACTGTGATTAGAAAGCTGGGCTCCATTGACTTGCATGGTTGAATGCAGTACCTGTATTCAACCTGCAAGTGGAGCCAGAGTTCTCTAGAGGGTCTGGAGACCATCTAGCAAACGTTTTCATCTTTATTATTTTTTTCTCCAGAGCGGTCACAGTCCATCCTGGGGTAAGTGTTTGGTGTCGCTGGATGCCTCCTGATCGAGGCATTCCAGCGACACCATTTAAGTTTAGGAGGTGATCGTTGATCGCCTCCTAAAGGCTTTTAAAACGGGCGTCCGTTGGCCCCTGGTGCCGATCGTGGCGTTGCTGAATGCCTCAAGGTCAAGGCATTACAGCAACGCCGTTTAAAGACATGCTGGTCCTGGCACGTCATTTGTCATAAACGACTTGTTTTTCCATGCCAGAACCGGCAATTGTCATTAAGGGGTTAAGCTCTATTACAATTGGCCTTTCTTTACAATAGACCTATAAAACTGTTTATAATTTAATTTAATTTGTTTATTCCCTGAAGTCAAATTTGGACATATTTACTTGGACTGTATAGTTCAATAACATAGGAATCGCTATAACTGGTGCACTCAGTTTGAAAATGCCATAAAGAAATAAAAAATGAAAACAAAGTTGAGGGATTTTGGTTTACACAGTTAAGAAACACTACAAAAATTGTCATGATTTTTTTTTCTTAGATCAATGCAATAATTCTAGCATTGTTATTGTAATCTGTCCCTGTGAGGGACAGCCGGACATTAGCAGAGATGAGCCAGCTCTACAGAGGTATGTATATTACTGGATTAATCCAGTGCAGAACCAGCCCCTCTATGCATCCGAACCCAGGCAGCAAGTGTGGGAGGGATTTAGGTTACAGAGTGTGCTCCAAATGGTTGTTGTGCATCCTTCTTCTCTTTCTTCACTGTCCTCTATTTCCTTTCACTCCATGTTAATAAAGGCTTGTGCACCCAGTCACATGCTATGCAGGAGTTTGTACCCTGATGAAGTTTCTTGACTTGCAAGCTCTGAAAAAAAGTCTAGATCAGTTTAAATAATCTTAACTGTCTAGGTTTTCCACCTCTGCGTTGGGTGGTATATGCAATATTATGTTATTATTATCAGAGCTGGCATTAAGTGTTCTGGCGCCCTGTGCGGACTACTCCTCTGGTGCCCCCTTCTCACTACCTCCCCCCCTCTGCCCCCTCTTACTATCCCCCCTGCCCCTTCTCACTACCCCCCCTCTGCCCCTTCTCACTACCCCCCCTCTGTCCCTTCTCACTATCCCCCCCTCTGTCCCTTTTCACTATCCCCCCTCTGCCCCTTCTCACTACCCCCTCTCTGCCCCTTCTCACTATCCCCCTCCTCTGCCCCTTCTCACTACTCCCCCCCCCCGGTGCCGGCATTTCATGTTGAATATGAATATGATGTCACGGAGCCACGGAGAGTGAGGGGCGCCGAGCGGTTGCTGAAAACTTCACAAGCAACCGCTCGGCGCCCCCTGCCCGGGACTTAAATTAAAGCATCGTTTTTGTTTTTAAACTTTACTTAACATGAAGGATGTTAAATAAAGTTTAAAAAAAAAACAAACAAACAAACAATGTTTTCATTTAAGTCCCGGACAGATGAAGGCTGCCCCATGAATCAAATATGTTTTGCTTTACTTTACATGCTGGACATGAGAAAAGAGGAGCCTTTTTGTATAAGTGTTCCGGTGCCCCAAGCTCCTTAATTTGATCTTGCTGGAAAGTCCCAGGCAAGGCTACATAGACCTCTCCCTCTTCTGAAGACGTGGTTATATGATGGCTGTGGTTATTCGGATGTATGAACAAGGCTATCTGTGCATGATTAGGCATGATTAGTCCCTGACAGTCTTTAGCAGGAGAAAAAGTGAGTGGGGAGTGGGCATGGCTAAACACCATTCCTATGACTGGACAAGAGTAAAGTCACCTGGATATCTGTGGAAACAGTATTTTATCTGGAGATTGGTTCAAAGCTGGAGAGCTCCCACGTATGTAAACAATCAGGGTGAAGTTTTGCTCCACCTTCACTTGTAATTAACACACACACTAAAACGCCAACTCACAAACACTAATACATCATACACTACCATCAGTGTGATAACCTTTAATTAAGATAATGAATAACCATTTTTACCAAGATTAGTCATCCATGTCAACTATACTAGAAGGATCACAGTCAAATTGGTTGAATTACCACGTGGTTAGTCCATTATGTGAGCATTATTCTACTGTATATTTACACACCATTTGTGCCATAAATATAGTACCATCTTTGTCCCCAAACCACTCAACAGTACCATCATTGTCACCAGCTTAATGCCATCTTTGACCACAAGCAGTTCATCTTTTTACTCAAACAGCTTAACAGTGCCAACAGCTTGGCTCTGACACCTGTGCCCCCAAACAGCTTAACAGTGAAATATTTGTGCTCAAACTGCCCCGAGGGGGGGTGCCAGATTAGCACACAGAGGCACGCTGCCCCTGGCTGAACCGGCCCTTTGTTAAGTAGGTCACTGGCTACTGTAATGCAGAGTAGGAGCAGCTTTTATGCTACCTCTTGTAAAGTGCAGTCCTAGGCCTGGTCGGCCTAGGCCAAGATGCATCCCTGACTACCATATACACATGGCCATGTCTTCCTGCAATTTTTCTGTCTCTTTATATTTTCATTTAATAGTGCATCAAGGTGGTGTAGTAGACATTGCTTACCTAGATTTCAGTAAGGCTTTTGACACTGTGCTACATTGACGACTTATCAATAAACTGCAATCTTTGAGTTAGGATCCCAATATTGTTGAATGGATTAGACAGTGGCTGAGTGAACGACAACAGAGGGTTGTAGTCAATGCAGTGTATTTGGAGCAAGGTTTTGTTACATGTGGGGTATCCACATGCATTTGAACTTGGACCCATCATCTGTAGTTGCAAAGGGGGGTGGTAATTGCATTTTTTTTTATATATGAGTTATATAATGAGTTTTTATTGGAGAGTTTTGATTAAAGATTTTTTTTGCATGTATATCAAACTCTGTTACAGAACAAAGAAATGTGTTAATGACAAAGATATAACAAGGTCAAGGGAACACCGAGATCATTTCATTCTATGTGACCTCGATACTCCGTTTACAGAGTAAATAAATCATAATGCCAAAAATACAACACAACATAAAGTTTTGAATATTTCAAGATAATCTGTTGCGAAGATAAAAGGGAAAAAAAAGTATAAGAAAGTGTAAAAGAAAACCAAAGGAATTATTAAAGTGTAACAAAAACAACCATTATGGGGAAAGTTGTGTATGTTTTCAGGTATTTATGGATTGATCCTAAACACGAGCATGGATAAATTATATTTCCAAGGAGTGCAGTCATTGCTGCGATATGAGGTGGTTTATCTATGTATATGTGTCATCTTTATTCTAACCCCCAACTTAATGATATTTGATGAAGTATAGCTAGGGATAATTAATTGATTTTATGAATGTTATTTATTTATTTTAATCATGCTCCTTTGATGGGAAGTTTTCTCATATTTTATTGAAAGTGCTCATTGTCTGGTTGCCCATATGAAAAGCCAATTCCATTTTTCTAGCTTCTCTCATTCTTTTGATGATCATTGGTATCATGGTATTGGTATATGTAAGTCATAAAAGTCCCTGTTGGTATAATGGACAGGTCCCAATACTTATCTCCATATAGTGTATATATACCCATCAGCCCTGTGCAAAGGACGTCCCTCTCTAACACCATACACTTACACATATATTTATATGCACGTATAGACATATACACACTGCCTCTCTCTTTTCCTCCCGTGTACAGTACAACTCTCCCTAACCTCACACTCACCATGCTACACCTGCCTCAGCATGCACCCCTAAACAATAGAATGACTCATTGTTAATCACCCAGACATACTCACCAATGAAAGTTTATGGGAGAAGGGACTTCATTAGCACAGCCATAAAAAAATCAACTCAGTATGGTATCTGAGCAGCGAAAGTCAGCCAAAATATCATGTGACTTACAACAGTTTGCAGCTGTATTTTTTGGTCAAGGAGGAAACTATGTTTTTCCATGGGACCTCCTCTTTAAATTGTTTTAGGTGATCTGGCTAGAGGTGTGAATAGAAGGTAGAACTTTACAAAGACTTTCAATGTGATATATAGAGGAAATACACATTACTATACACATTACTGTAATGGCATGTAGATATACCGTATTTGCTCGATTATAAGACGACCCTGATTATAAGACGACCCCCCAAAATTTGAATATTAACTTATGAAAAAAAGAAAAAGCCTGAATATAAGACGACCCTGTAGGAAAAAAGTTTTACCAGTAAATGTTAGTTCATGTAAACTATGTGAACAATTGTTTGTTAATAAAAGCTATAATTAAGAAAAATATTTTGTTTTTATTTCCTTTTTTTTCAACTTGCCCCCCTAGTTATGCACATCTGCCCCCAGGCTTGCCACTGTGCCCCAGAAATGCCTTATACCCCATATATATGCCACTGTGCCCCATGATATGCCTTTTAACCCTCTAAATGCCACTGTGCCCCATGATACGCCTTTTAACCCTCTATATACCTCTGTGCCCCATGATATGCCTTTTGACCCCCTATGTGCCACTCTGCCTCCAGAAATGCCTTATACCCCTATATGCCACTCTGGCATTTAGGGGGTTAAAAGGCATATTATGGGGCAGAGTGGCATATAGGGAGGTAAAAGGCATTTCAGGAGGCAGAGTGGCATTAAAGGGGTTAAAAGGCATTTCACAGAGCACTCTGCCTCTAGAAATGCCTTACACCCCCCATTTAACACTCCCCCTCCCTCCTCCAAACTTACCGGTGCTTCTGAGTTGGGGGGGGCGCATAACACAAGAGGATCCAGGTCCCCTGCATCTGAGCCCCCGGTGCTTAGTCCGGGCAGCATGTAGAGCTCCACGCGAATCGCATAGAGCTCTACACGCTGCCCGGACTAAGCACCGGGGACTCAGAAGCACCGGTAAATTGGAGGGGGGGCATAACACAGGAGGATGCAGGTCCCCTGCATCCTCCTGTGTTATGCCTCCCCTCCAACTTACCGGTGCTTCTGAGTCCCCAGTGCTTAGTCCGGGCAGCGTGTAGAGCTCTACGCGATTGTATCGTGTAGAGCTCTACGCGATTGTATTGTGTAGAGCTCTACGCGATTATATCGCGTAGAGCTTTACACGCAGCCCAGACTAAGCACCGGGGACTCAGAAGCACCGGTAAGTTGGGGGGGTTAACACAGGAGGATCCAGGTCCCCTGCATCTGGGTCCCCAGTGCTTAGTCCGGGAAGCGTGTAGAGCTCTACGCGATTGTATCGCGTAGAGCTCTACACGCAGCCCGGACTAAGCACCGGGGACTCAGAAGCACCGGTAAGTTGGGGGGGGGTGTTAACACAGGAGGATCCAGGTCCCCTGCATCGCTGCGGGGGATCTGGATCTTAGTCTCATAATCAGACCTATTTGAGGTCTGATTATAAGACGACCCTGATTATAAGACGAGGGGTATTTTTCAGAGCATTTGCTCTGGAAAAAACCTCGTCTTATAATCGAGCAAATACGGTACATAGCCACCACTCTTAGCTCATACATAAGAGGGACATCAGGGGAAGAAATAAGGGCAGAGGGTCCCAAAATGACACTGTCCCTCCTCAATCGGGACACTTGTGATGTAAGCTCTTTTCCCTACAGTTTGGTATCTGTATGTACTGTATGTGTGTGGTATTAGGAGAATAGGATACACAAGAAGGCCATTCTCATATAGTTAGCAGTCATAGTTAATTCCATTTGTCTTTTCATGGAGCAGACACCTATAACAGTATAGATACTAGCTAACTGTTTACTGCTCAAGAAAGTTTGCTTGCTTAAGGACACATGGTGAATAATTTCTTGGTGGAAAATTTGGTGGGTTCTTTAGAGAGCACGCTGATGTTGATTTGTTCATACAAAAGGATAAGAGGCATAATACATTAATGTAATTATGTGAAAATGATTATATGCTACAACATACAAAGACATTTAAGTCAATTGTATGCTTCCAACTTTGTGGCACTTATTTGGGTAAAGCCGCCGGTTTGACTGTGCCCCTGTGCACAAAGCACGGTCCATAAATATATAGTTTGATGAGTTTAGTGTGGAGAAACTTGAGTGGCCTTCTCAGAGCCTTGACCTTAACCCCACTGAACACCTTTGGGATAAATTGGAACCCCAAGCCAGGCTTTCTCATCCAACATTAGTGTCTGACCTCACAAATTTACTTTTGGCTGAGTGGGCACAAATTCCCACAGACAGGCTCCAAAGTCTTGTGGAAAACCTTCCCAGAAGAGTGGAGGCTCTTATAGCACCAAATGGTGGGGGGGTCACTCCATATTAACACACATTGTTTTGGAATGGGATGTCCAACAAGCCTATAGGTGTGACGGTCAGATATCCACATACTTTTGGTCATATAGTGTATTTGTAAGTGTATGATTTTAGTGTATAGTGTTAGAATAAGTGTAAGTGTGTGTGTTAGAGAAACTAAGGACACCAGTCTGCGGCGTGGGGCATAATTCTCTGCCTCATCTAGCTGACAAAAAGAAAATAAGCCACAGAGAATAGGTATTTATTTTCCAATTTATTTTCTACATGGATCCACATGAATAAATTATGACACAGCAGCAAAAAAAATGCCTTGCACATCAGTGCTTAGTCATAAGCTAGTGAGCCCAGTGTCAGTATTCCTTAAATAATGTGAACATTATTTCTAACTCCTCCTCCAATCCAATGAGGACATACCTAAGACGTTTGATTCAATCAATAAATATTTCATATAAGCATGGATTAAAATCAAGTATAGTAGAATGGAGCCGAAGGTGGCCGAATACCATAACAGAGGCATGGGAAAAAATAAATAAATAATATAATTAATATAAATGTCTCACACATTGTGATGTGGATATAAAATAAAGTGCAATTGATTGTAAAGCGAAATTAATGTAATAAAATTAATATGTGTGATAATATCAAAGGAGAATATTATGCCTCTAAATTTATGAATATACTGTATATTGGATTGTATATTTATTAATGATGTACAATTGTGATATTTAATAATATCCAATAAATGTAAAGTATTTAAAGTATACAGAAAAGAGGGAATTGTTATATACTTCCGGGTGTGTAAATGATATGTGTAATGTGTACATATAACTTATTATTAAATTATGTTTGAATATAAATTGACTAATACATGTATTATTTGTGTAAAATAAAAATACAATTGCGTGCTTCAAAGTGTATAGATTATGTGCATATTATATGAATACATGAAAGTACAAGAAAAGACAAAAAAAAGAGGCTTAGTGACAGCTAGTAAAAACACGATAACATGAAATAATCAAATAATGGACAAGTGAAAATTGGCTAAAAAGAGGAAATAGGGAGGGGGGAAATACACATCCAACGTCAAATGCATCATCCAACTATATAGCGGCGCAGGACACTTCAGAGACAGTGACTTCTGGGTACTCCTGCAGGCTGCCCATTAATATGAGAATGATGCAAGTTCAAAAGCAGCTGGGTAGATCTGTAGTTAGCTATATTATTAAATAATCTATTTAGTGTTTTTATGTCTTAAGCATTAGAATGCAAAACCTATATTTTACAATTAAAGCCTACCCTCTCTAATCTTTTAGTTAAAATGAGTATTTTCATCAAACCAAGATAGTCTATATGACATTTTGACATGCTTGGTGTGTTTAATGAGCAGTATGGTCAGATTGCATAAAGACTGCAATATTTCTGAACGTAATATATGTTCTAATGAAACAAAAAAGGCTAATTATAAATTCAGGTGGGTGGCCATATTTACAATATCAACAGTTTTATAGAAACTGTAATAACCTCACACCTTCTTGGAAGAGTCTGCTGCCAATTTCAATCACCTTTTAAAAATAACTTATGCACACAAAAAAATAACATTGTTGTGGTTACATTTTATGGAAAACACAGACTTCTTGGTATAGTCATAAAAAAAAAATTCCACCGCTAAAGAAATTAATGGGTGTGCTTTTTAACTTCTAAAAATTCTTTATTTGAGGTTTGAGAGAACAAATATTTCAAAGTTTCCAAACAAATAAGGTTTTTACAACATGCATGTTCGGTATTAAAAAGAAATGTACAGTTTTCAGATTTTGTTCACGGGTCAGGCGGTATCATGCATTCTTAGAGAAAGCAGGAAACAAAGGTTCTTATGGAGTTAGGTATGCCAGAGTCAACAGTTGCTCAGACCAGTGAAATGGAGAGAACATGAAGTTTTCGTATATATTTTTCCTTTTTGTTAAACATTCCAGAATGACAGGTTCACCTCAACAAAAACAAATGTCTGCCTTAAAATTATTTAATTGAGAGACCTAAATTAAACATCATGGTAAGACTAACTAAGCTATAAAAATTTGAGAGATTTTGCTCCACTGAAATTTTAAGGGATATTCCAGGGAGTTTATAGATCAGTAAAGATGACAGTATTTGATAAGTTAGCTTTTTATACAAAATCAGCTGTTTTGTGGAGTTCTGAACAAGGTTATTTAAAGCAAGTAATTTGTAGACTTTCACCGCTGCTACCCGGCACTTCCACTGGGGCTTCTATTCTGGAGCGCTGGTGTGACATGACCTTCCGGTGCTCAGTCATAGAAGCTCCGTCGGAAGTGCCTGGTAGCATCATCGTGCTGACGTTCACCAGCTGCCCCCACTAGACATCATGGAGTCTGAAGCACGGGGGACAAGTCTGGGGATGCATTGCTAAGCCTGGGGAGGACATATCAGGGCGGCAGAGTGGCATATAGGGGGGCAGAGTAGAAAATAGGGTGTATAAGGCATATCTGGGGGCAGAGTGGCATATCATGGAGGCAGAATGGCAAATAGGGGGTATAAGGCATATCTGTGGGGCAAAATGGCAAGCCAAGGGGCAGGTGTGCATATGTGGCGGGGAGGTTGGCAAATAAAAGAAAATAAAAACAAGAAATGCATTTTTCTCAATCGTAGTTTTTATTAAATATGAAAAATAATTTACATGAATTCATATTTACTACTAAAACTTTTTTAAATATAACACAATCCGTGCTTGACCATAGGGGTTAAAGGACAGGACAAAGCCATCCGGTCACCGGGGAATTCATTGGGCCTAAAAGTTTATACTTCATACACAATACACGTTACTCCCTGTAACAAAATTAACTATCACTCTTACGCACTCTCTCACGATTCACTTACACTCTATCTTAGTGTCTCCCTATCAATCTCTGCCAACTCCATGTCCCTGTCTCCTTTTCCGCAGTTCCTTGTCCTGCCTCTACTTGTTCTTCTGTGTTCTGTCTTTCTTGTTAGGCTCTGTTAACCTGGGCTCCCAAAGCACTTCTGCAAGTCTAGTTGACATTTAGCTAAACAGTCGTAGCCAAAAGTCAAAGGCAAAAAGAGAATGACACGAGTATTGGTCTTCACAAAGTTGCTGCTTCAGTGTTCTTAAATATTTTTGTCATATGTTACTATGGTATACTGAAGTATAATTACAAGCATTTTATAAGTGTCAAAGGCTTTTATTGACAATGACATTAAGTTTATTTTCAATATTTGCAGTGTTGACCCTTCTTTTTCAAGACCTCTGCAAACCACCCTGGCATGTTGTCAATTAACTTCTGATGGCAGCCCATTCTTGCATAATCAATGCTTGGAGTTTATCAGAGTTTGTGGCTTTATGTTTGTCCACCCACCTCTTGAGGATTGACCATGCGTTCTCAATGGGATTAAGGTTGGGGGAGTTTCCTGGCCATGGACTCAAAATTTCTATGTTTTGTTCCCAGAACCACTTAGTTATCATTTTTGCCTCATGGCAAGGTGCTCCATCATGCAGGAAAAGGCATTGTTTGTCACCAAACTGTTCTTGGATGGTTGGGAGAAGTTGCTCTTGAAGGGTGTGTTGGTACCATTCTTTATTCATGGCTGTGTTCTTAAGAAAAATTGTGAGCCCACTCCCTTGGCTGAGAAGCAACCCCACACATGAATGGTCTCAGGATGCTTTACTGTTGGCATGACACAGGACTGATGGTAGCACTCACCTTCTCTTCTCAGGATAAGCTTCTCAGCAGTTCAATCCCTCTGCCTGCAGGACTATCTTGGGCGTCTTCTTCACAACAATTGAACATCACTCCTTGAAGTTC